>NC_049983.1:28762840-28780408 GCF_000003815.2 Branchiostoma floridae
TAGACAGTGTCTATTCTCCATTGTCCAGAAGGCTACCCGCATCTACTGACAGTAGACCGTGTCTATTCTCCATTTTCCACAAGCCTACTCACATCTACTGACAGTAGACCGTGTCTATTCTCCATTTTCCACAAGCCTACTCACATCTACTGACAGTAGACCGTGCCTATTCTCCATTTTTCAGAAGCCTACTCACATCTACTGACAGTAGACCGTGTCTATTCTCCATTTACCACAAGCCTACTGACATCTACTGACAGTAGACCGTGCCTATTCTCCATTTTCCAGAAGCCTACTCACATCTACTGACAGTAGACCGTGTCTATTCTGGATTGTCCACAAGCCTACTCACATCTACTGACAGTAGACCGTGTCTATTCTCCATTTCCACATGTCTACTCCCACCTACTGACAGTAGACCGTGTCTATTCTCCATTGTTCACAAGCCTACTCACATCTACTGACAGTAGACCGTGTCTATTCTCCATTGTCCACAAGCCTACTCACATCTACTGACAGTAGACCGTGTCTATTCTGGATTGTCCACAAGCCTACTCACATCTACTGACAGTAGACCGTGTCTATTCTCCATTTTCCAGAAGGCTACCCGCATCTACTGACAGTAGACAGTGTCTATTGTCTATTGTCCACAAGCCTACTCCCACCTACTGACAGCAGACCGTGTCTATTCTCCATTTTCCAGAAGGCTACCCGCATCTACTGACAGTAGACAGTGTCTATTGTCTATTGTCCACAAGCCTACTCACATCTACTGACAGTAGACCGTCTGTTCTCCATTGTCAACAAGTCTACTCACATCTACTGACAGTAGACCGTGTCTATTCCTCATTGTCCAGCACCCTACTCACATCCTGAATGGTCCCGCAGTCCTGCAGACCTGCCCGCAGAGTCACCTCCGTGTCTGTAATCGTGGCGCCGCAGCTGTCGTCCAGCAGGTGCATGTTGTCCACATCTACCGCTGGTAGCGCCGCTCTGGGGAAGGTCACGGTCATGTGGTCCTCATGGCACTCCACGTTCACGATAACCTCAGCTGGAAAATATATCCAATATATCTCACTGAACATGTAATGTCCATCGCATTAACACGTGCACATTCACGTCTTTGGTGGAGGTTCTGCAAACAAATAGTCTGAATGACCAGATCTGAAGTCAGAAACACTGTATAAAGTCTTCAAGTTACCTTACAATCTTACACAATGTTCTCAACTCCTTTGGCTACCAATGCTTGATTTTATCTTCGGGCTTCTGATGTACGCAACACGGTCATGTGGTCCTGATGGCACTCCACGTTCACGATAACCTCGGCTGGAAAACATATCCAATGAATCTCACTGAACATGTAATGTCCATCGCATTAACATGTGCACAATCACGTCTTTGGTGGAGGTCAACAAACCATTGATGATAAATGAATTTCATTTTAAGACGAAGGGAGAATATAGCATTCCTTAAGTCAGTTGTATTGAGAGATCTAAGCCTCCCTTCATTCCCCATCTTCGACAAACCTGTGGTCTCTGTCCCACTGATCTCTCCAACTTCCTGGTCGCCATCTCCAAACGCCGTCAGGGTGAAGGTGTACTCCGTGTCTGCCCACAGTCCGGGCACGGTGGCCGCGGTGTCGCCCGGGGAGGGCGGGGGAGACAGGTCCCGGTGCGAGGCCCCGGCGTGACGATAGCGCAGCCGGTACCGGGTTATATTCAGGTCAACAGGCGCCGTCCAGGACAGGGTCATGTAGTCCATCCCGACATCCGTGAAGACTAGGTCAGACAAGCCTGCGAGGTGATTTATACACACAGAGTGGAATGCATTTAGCCCCTCAGTCTGTACATGCTAGCAACACTTTTTCTCTATTTCCATGTGAAAGGTCCATTAGTCACAGCCTATTTTTAGGATCATATTATGTTTTGCTAGATGTGTGGTCTATTATGATATGCAATATATATATATATATATATATATATATATATATATATATATATATATATATATATACATATATATAATGCAAATAGAAGCATGTCTGTTTTTTCAGACTGGTGACAAACGATAAGGAAAAGTGCATTTTATACCTGTGCAGATGACCCCATCTCCGGTGTAACCTTCGATACAGGTACAGTCGAACCCCCCGTCTGTGTTAGAACAGGTTGCGTCATCATGGCAGTTGTGCGTGCCAGCTGCACATTCGTCGATATCTGTGGATACAAACAATACAAGTTTTCAGTGCTAAATAAACCTATGAGACTTTTTGAACGTGGTAAAATGGAATACAATGGAAGTAATACATGCAATGCAACAAGTACAGAAGCACAATACAATTCCTAACGCTCTTACCAGAACAGGTGACTCCATCGCCGTCGTATCCATCGATACAGACACAGTTAAACGAGCCGTCCGTGTTGGTACAGGTTGCCTGGTCGTGGCAGTTGTCTGTGCCATTCGCACATTCGTCGATATCTGTGGATACAAACAGCAGTCTGTGAGTAAATCCAACTGTGCCACAACGTTACTAAAGCTGTGAGATGTGCATGGATACATCTATAGATGATGCAGTTGACCAATAGTATAATGTTCTACTTTAAAAAAAAAGTGATGCACAACCAAATGTTCAGGTAGAGGTGTACAGGTGACTCCATTCCCACTGTAACTGTTTGGTTGTGAAATACGTAACTCACTAGAAATAATGCCCTCTAACAGTATATAGCATTTCACTGAATGTACAACCAAATGCTCCTACCAGTACAGGTGACCCCATCTCCGGTATAACCTGCGATACATGCACAGGTGAAGCCGCCGTCCGTGTTGGTACAGGTTGCCTGGGAGTGGCAGTTGTGTGTGCCATCTGCACACTCATCGACATCTGGTGGGTCGGCTATTTAGATAGAAAGAACACAGGTTACCGGCGACAAGTATTATACATTTCAGTTTTTGTGTTTTTGTGAAATAGAACTCATTCGAAATATTATAGATCTGCCAACCATGAATATATCAAGATAGGGTCCTTGTGCAGAGTAGTCGTAAGTATCAGAATTTGTATGCCTTTATGCAGACGATACCACAATTTTCTGTTCCAGCGAGGACGCCATATTCACAGAGATAGAGAACACTTTAAACTCCGAACTAGCAAACCTTGACACGTGGCTACATTCGGTCAGTCTAACACTGAATGTTGCTAAGACAAAGCGGAAATTCCTCGGCACAAGCGGGAACTAAGAGCTGTACCAACTCTGAGAACTCAACTTGCTCAGAGAACTGTTGAACAAGTGTACCAATTTAAATACAGTAGGTGTTCTTCTTGACTGCACTATCCCATATCATGGAACGAACAAACATAGTATGTTCCAAGGTTTCTCAGAGAATGGGTTTGGTAAGGCGCCTCAGATCATGTCTCACTGTCAATATTTCAAGTTCTTTTGTTTATCTGCTACTTAAAGGATCGGCTTTACTGACATCTGATATAAATTCCCAAATTCTCTCCATAACTCAATCATATTCATCCGAAACAAAACGATTTTAAAATTGCTTTTTGACTATCCTTATCATTTACTATTGGTAACATAAGTTTATCCGTCCGTTTCTTTTTTAGAATTAGGCGTTCCCGTACCCGTTTCATCTTTTTTGTCCTATGCTGTGTTGTTATTTTGTCTAGTGGCGTCTTTAATATAAGCCTGTGTGCTTGAGTGGGGGCACCACTATGTTTTGTACTGTATCAATGTTGCAATAAAAAAAATATTTCAAGTATATTATACGGATCTATGATATGCCACAACTTGAGTATTGTGACATTGTTTGGGAAAACTGTAGCATCACCTAGCAGGGAAAACTGCAAGTCCTTCAAAATCGAGCTGCCAGGGTCATCCTACAAATGAAACAACGATCCAGTTTCCAGGAATTACAAACCAGACTCAACTGGAAGTACCCGATGCAACAAAGAAAGGAACACATTTGCGTCGTTTTTCCTAACCTCCACCCACCTGCCTTCCCATAATGCAATGTTTCCTAACCTCCACCCACCTGCCTTCCCATCATGCACTGTTTCTTAATCTCCACCAACAGGCTGACTCATCATGCTTCGCTGATATGGAGGCTCTATGCATTGCGCCGTAACTGAGTAAACTAAATGCAGTAAATGCCTACCAGTATATACTTGGACTTCGCACAGGGTCAGTATTCTTGATGGTCCATGGCCAGGTAGACGGACGGCCACAAAGCGCCCCTGCATCCCCTGACATTGGATGGCAATGGACAGCTGGGTCACGTTGATGTGATGGTCACCTCCACACCTGGGGTTTGAGATGACCTGGTCGGAGTCCCCGATGTGGATGTTGAAGGGGTTGAGTCGTTCACGGCAACAGTCCGGGCGGTTAAAGATGACCACTCTGTAGATATTGGAGACAGCATCTTGGGTTTTATACTCATTCTATCTTGAACAGAGATGCAAGGTCGGACATTGTTAATGACACCTCATACGAGCGTGAACTGAACTATCTTGATGTAGGTTTAAGACATCCAGGTAACAATATACAACTAAAAAGCAGTTACGCAAGTAATTGAACATGGTTTTTGAACTGCCTGAATGGCTGCCTTTGGGTGAAAACACACCAAGATGTTCGGACGAAAATTCATATGGCACGCCACATATTTCTGTAAACTTTGAGAGATCCATAGTCACTATCAATGCTGACGACATTGGGACATGCATCTAGAACTTTTCCTTCGTCAAGTATTAATTGACTCATCCACCTGAAGTAGAGCAAAATGCATAGACACATACTGTGCTTAGTAATGCTAACGCTAATAACCACCTAATAAGTACCCACACACACATATTTATTCAAACCTGTCTATAGTGAACAATCAATGAGCGTTGAGAAAATGGACTGCCTGATGGCTTCTACAGACAGGATTCTTAATGAATGAAGACCTTTATTGCACATTTTTGCCCCACTGAGCTAAGTACAGGTCACATGGCAAGAAACACATGATATAAGTAACAATGGAAACAATCATACACATATATATATGCAGATATGCGTCTTATCTATTCTAGGACATTCGACTTCCTCTCGCTTCTCGGTAATTGCATAAATGTAGCTAGCTAATCTACAAACTTGGCAGATTCTTTGATCTAGAGGAGTGTGGTTATGTCTCCCTGACTCGATTCGTAATGTGTGACAACTGATTCTTAGTGATTGTAGATATGTCGCGTACATTAACAATCTTAAGATATCTTTGTTAAAAGATTGTTTTGATAACCTGTATGTTTGTAGTTTATTTTTCGCAGTCGCAACTCTGTTTTAGTTGTGGATTTCAGATAGAAAGCTCCGGAAATAAATGTCCTTTTAACGTTGATAGAGTGATGAAATAATTTAGATGTACTTGAGACTGTTGACTTGGCATTTTGCCAGACGAAAGCATAGCCACATTTCATCAGAAGCCCAACATTTAGCACCTGATGCTTTTAAATCCATTTGGCACAAGAGAACATCTGTTTGAAGGCTGTCAGCTGGCACGTTCTTGCAAAGTCGAATGAAATACTTGATTGTATTTAGGGAGGCCTCCAGATGATTGGGGTACCTCCCTAGTTCTGCCTGTGCTGCGAGATTATTAGCTGTTCTTAGGATATTGAGTGAATGTTTGTAAAATTTTAGATGTACAGATTCAATAGGACAATTTTTGGGACTTTTGAAAGATCCCCATATTTCGGACCCATAAAGTAAGATGGGTTTAATACGCGAAAAGCTTGTTTTTAACACTTAGTGAGGAATCGGCTTTGTCAAGTGACTGTCTGATGGTTACAGACAAAGATTTTAGACCCTTGTTACTCAGATGTTCGTTGTTGGCCTTGAAAGTGCCAGCTGCACTTACCACTTTACCTAGATAACAATATGACATAACAATTTCAATTACATTACCATTAAACAAAAAGAAACAGTTATTTGGTGATCGACCTCCCTTGGTAAAGACAATAATCTTGGTATTTTTTAAATTCACCTTCAAGTTCCAATGTTTACAATATCTTTCTCATCGAACTAGACATGATTGCAAGCCTTGTTGAGACTCGGAAAACAATACCAAATCATCTGCATACAAAAGACACAGTACTTTCCTATTGTGTAAACTAGGAGAGTTGGAACAAAGATCATCAAACTCAAATGTTATATCTCTAATAAGTAAATTAAACAAAGAAGGACTTAAATTACAGCCTTGTCGGACCCCGCAGTTAATTACAAAAAGGTCCTGTAAGGCCGCTGTGGGACCGCGTGGCGCAGTGGCAGCATGTCCGGATCTGCACCGAGAGGTTGCGGGTTCGAATCCGGCTGTCGTGCCACCAATCTTGTGCCCTTGGGAAAGGCACTTAACACGACTTTCCCCACTTTACTCAGGTGAAAATGAGTACGGAACATCCCTCGGATAGGACGTTAAATGGAGGTCCCGTGTCTGGGGAGAGTCACACCCCACACACGTTAAAGATCCCCCACACGTGCGATGGTGCGGTGTGGATGGAGCAAACCATTCTGTCTGGAGTTGGTGATTCACTACAAATCACCCGGAGGGAGGCCTGGCGAACCCCCGTGTCGGCCATACGGTGATTTACATCATTCACCATGTCCCGGAGAGGAGATAGGCGCCGCCAGGGGACTAAAAGCCTGTTGAGTCAGCATGACATGTCGTGCTGCCCCTACGGCTGATTAATCAGCTTACAGCTGATTAATCAGCTTACGGCTGATTAAAAGGCTATGGGACTAACTAACTAAACTAAGGCCACTGTTGGTTTTAATGCAAAAAATACTTAATTTTTGAGTATATGTTTTTTATGGTCTTTAAACATTTTCCTTGTATTCCAAGATTGTTTGGTTTGAAAAATAGACCTGCTTGCCAAACGGAGTCAAAATTGTTGCTAACATCCACAAAACATGCATAAATGTTGGCGTTTTTGCTTAGGTAGTTGCTGACTAAAGTAGTTAACACAAACCAATTATCAGATGTTCTATAATTTTTACCTAAAACAGTCCTGTTAAAAAGGCTGTACTGTTCTGCATAATTGACACGCTAAGCAACTGATGATTGATATTCCCTGGTAGTTATCAGGGAGTGAGGTACGATATGGCTGAGCAAGAAGCTTTTATACATGGGCTGAGGAACCAATCGTCATGGAAATAATCGCTCTGTAAGCAGGAGTTGAACAGGTGTAGTAATGGGTTCTGTAGGATTTGTTTACCGCATTTCAACATTTCATTCGTTACCATGTCGCTGCTACTAGATTTATTGTTCTTTAGGTTTGAGATTGCCGTGTTTAATTCTACAGCTGTTATCGGATAGTCTAGTGTAGAGTTTTCTACAGGTGTGATAGGAGATTGGGGATGTTTGGGCGTTTATGTAATGATTGGTTCAATTGGAAAATATAATTTGGGAACCTCAGAAAAAAGGCCACATTTACCAGGTGGTGCTTATGTGGTCGTAGGTAATACAGATTTCTGCTTGTGTGCACACGTACAAGTGTGACTCAATTCGTTCAAAATAATTTACTGTAATGACTGATATGTGAACATACTGTACATGCATCCCTACTTACCTGTCAACCGCATATGATTGGCCAAGATCCACCCACCAGGCGGGGCTATCCTCCGGATTAGTGTGTGTGCAGGGGGCAGCGCCGCTCCCGTCTACGGCCAGACTGGCAGGCCAATGGGCAGACCCAAGCGTAGTGGTGCTGGTTTGAAACGCTGGCTTCCCCAGGGCGATGTCAACCTCGTGATCTCCAAGGACAAGATTAATGAATTTAAATTTTGTTAACGAACAGCAGTTTTTTTCTATACAAAATATCACAGGGAGCCAAAAACAAATTAATTCAAGCTGATTGTGATATCCAGCGTTGGAAAGTTAGAAGGGTGTAGCTCTTTCGACTCATGACCTAATCCAAAGCAACAGTCCCCGCGCTATCTTTGTGTGTATCTATCAAATACCGTGGACACAACAAAAAAACGTCGATACTAGATCCCATAAAACGATGCACAGTGCGTGGATTTGACATTTTCCAGTTTGACCCTTGCAACAAGCTTCAAAATACATAAATGTTTGTTTCTCTTTCGTAGTTTGAAAGGATAAACACGCTTGGGGCACTCCGCGAATACAAAATGGCCGCCTCAGCTGAATTTGTAACAAGAAGCTTTGAAATTTTGATTCAGCTTTTCACTCGTTCTCATTGAAATGTCGAAAATGGCATTTTTTTGGTCGGAAAATAAATCGGCTTTATTTTCACTGAAAACCACTTGGTTGTTTGGGAAAATTCCTCTTTTAACCATAGCCAAAAAACGGCAACTTATTATTTTCGGTCCCATTGGTAATGCATTACAGGGCCTGTAACAAACGTTACTGGTAACGTTTGTTACAACAGTAGACTTTACCCTGTTTTCTTAGAAAGGACTTACCTTATTGACTACATCATTTAGGTATAAATGAATGTCCCTAGGGACATTTAAAAAGTGGGCAGCTTTTGTACACCAGGTCAAATAGAAAGCTTAGACAGCATCGAACAATGGTAACGTTTGTTACAGTCATTTCTGTACAACATTTTGTTGTGCAAGATGGGATACAAATGACAGTCAACAACCCTTTCTTGTTTCTTTAGAAAGCCAGAAAAACTGTACAGCGTCACAGCAACGGCCATTTCTAGTCTTATACGTGCATAATATAACCATAGCAACCATCGTACTAGTGGTGGTAACGTTTGTTACAAAATCTGGCGACAGGCATAAACCTCCTCACACAGCCTCCAAGATCAGTGACAGGAGCGATCTGACGTGATCGGGCAGAGGGCCTAGGTAGCTGGTTTCACCTGCCGAACAATCATTCTGGGAACTGAATTGTTAAATTTTTGGCTACTATTTGAATTCTTCGTTTCTTCTCAGGCGACAGCCATTTTTTAGGGTGTGAAATCCCACCCGTGGCTATAATAATCTTTTAAGCCATCAACCAACACGAATGTTGTGGTGCATCTTTTGTAAAACATTACAGGGGTTGTGGAAAAATGAAGGAACCAGTGATGTTGTCTATAATTTGCTCAATATCAAGGCGTAAAGTCAGGCGACAGCATTTCGACATTTAAATGAGAACGAGCCTTTTATCAAAGCGCTTGGTTTTGGTCAAGCGGTGTTGTTCATTGCCAACTTCACTTAATTCTGAAAAGTTCAACTTTACGAGGAAACTGTACATTACATGTTTCGAGCTATATCTAGATAAACAAGGCAGAATTTGGCCAATAGCCTTGTTTTGACAAAACAAACAACGCCGGAAGGCTCACAATGTCGCCGCAAATTTTGGATCTGGTTTGAGGGGTCCAGACGTTCTAGGGGAAAATGTAACATTGTACATAATTACCTCCATTAAATGTCATGGAGGTTATATTTACCTTTATGAAATGTCATGGAGGTTATATTTTACCCAGCGTTTGTCTGTCTGTCTGTGTGTCTGTGTGTAAACAAGATAACTCAAGAACGACTGGGTGAATTGGTTTCATACCTGGTGTGATGAAAGCTGGAAATGATTAGATTTTGGCCCCCCTAGCGGCTTACCTTGGTACTGCAGCGCAACTTTCGGTTTTGCTATTTCGGTGTTCTGAACATGCTATGGTCACGATTTTTGGGCGTTAGATAGCTCTTGTGCTCAGGAATAAGTGACATAAGTTTGGGGCGACCTGGCGTCTAGTTTTGGGATAGCAGGGGCATTTTTCTCAAAAACTTCTGAAGAGGATAACTCGAAGGGAACAACGGATTTTCATGATATTTGGTATGTAGGTACCTCAGACAATGTTGTACAAAATGAAATACTAATTATGCAAAATAGAATTATGCGTTTTTGTCAAGACATTCCAAAGAGGATAACTGCAGAAAGGATTGAGGGATTTATACACACAGAGTGGAATGCATTTAGCCCCTCAGTTTGTACATGCTAGCAACACTTTTTCTCTATTTCCATGTGAAAGGTTCATTAGTCACAGCCTATTTTTAGGATCATATTATGTTTTGCTAGATGTGTCGTCTATCATGATATGCAATATATATATATATATATATATATATATAATGCAAATAGAAGCATGTCTGTTTTTTCAGACTGGTGACAAACGATAAGGAAAAGTGCATTTTATACCTGTGCAGGTGACCCCATCTCCGGCGTACCCTTCGTAACAGGTACAGTTGAATCCCCCGTCTGTGTTAGAACAGGTTGCGTCATCATGGCAGTTGTCTGTGCCATTCGCACATTCGTCGATATCTGTGGATACAAACAACACGCGTTTCCAGTGCTAAATAAACCTATGAGAATTTGTGAACGTTTTAAAATGGAATATAATGGAAGTAATACATGCAATGTAACAAGTAACAAGTACAAACGCACAATACAATCCCTAACGCTCTTACCAGCACACGTGACTCCATCTCCACCGTAACCGTTGGTACATTCACAGATGAAGGAGCCGTCCGTGTTGGTACAGGTTGCCTGGGCGTGGCAGTTGTCTGTGCCATTCGCACATTCGTCGACATCTGTGGATACAAACAGCACAGTCACGTCACTTGTGCTACATTGTAACTATGCTATGAGACTTAGTGTTTTGATACACTTCTCTATTGAAATGATGCGGTCTAATAGTATAATGTTACCTACATAATATAGTATAATGGCAACATCTCTTGTAGTAGTAACATTACTAAATAAATGGACCAATGAAAATCTTGGTAAAAGCAGGTAGTAACGCATTCGTCGACATCTGTGGATACAAATAACACCGTCATGTCATCTTTGCTACTATGTGAGTAAAGCTATAATGGTGTATTGAGTTTTGATACGTTACTCAATAAAAATCATGTATTCTTTAAATATATTGTCCAATTCAATGTTCTTACCAGTACAGTTGACTCCATTTCCACTGTACCCTTCAGTGCAATCACATGTAAAAGAACCGTCCGTGTTGGTACAGGTTGCCTGGGCGTGGCAGTTGTCTGTGCCATCTGCACATTCGTCGACATCTGTGGATACAAAGAGCACAGGTTTGTATGTATTATTTGTATACGTATCCAGGACCTCCATGAAAAGCACTGTTAGTCACTGATAGAAGTTTACCCTGGTATAAGAACACAGAGAGAAATAAATGAATAGATAGATTGCCGCTGATGAATAATCCAATGAAACTTCGTAAAAGTTATAACATGGAGGTAATTTACTAAGAAGATGTATTGTCGTTGTCTCTGTCAGCAGGACTAGCCCTTTGTAATAGCCACAGGCTAGTTGAAAAGAGAAACGAAACTTTGATAAGATTCAAATGATGTTTCACAGATAAACAGGGATGATTTAATACTCGGGAAAGAAATATGAGTGAGTTAGTGAGTGAGTGAGTGGGTGAGTGAGTGAGTGAGTGAGTGAGTGAATGAGTGAGTGAGTGGGTGAGTGAGTGAGTGAGTGAGTGGGTGAGTGAGTGAGTGAGTGAGTTTATTTGCAACATTATAGATGTCTTAGCGGTTTCTAAAGTACCTTGTAGTGCCGTTGACAGACATACAGACCCACAGCATAGCCATTACACCATGGCGACTGAAAACATAACCTTCTTGGCGAAGGTAATAAGTTGAGTACGGTACTTACCGCAGATATATTCATCACTAGTGGCCAGTCCAAACACCTCTATGTTCGTGGTTGCCCAGTCAATCACGTTGCCATGTTGACCACAGGAGTCTGGCCCCACCTCAGCTGGAGTCAGCACGCGGTCCCAGAGGTTCACCTGTGACAGTTCTCCGCTGAACGCTTGATTCGGGTCGAACCCTCCCCCAACTGTTTCTTGATCCTGTGCAAGGATCCATGTCCCACCACTGCGCACTTTTCCTCCTACCTTCAGCCCCGAGCCGGAAGCCTGAAGAACGCCGTCAGTGTAGACCTGCCAGGCTCCATCGGTGCTGCGCCAGGTGGCACATACTGCATGCCACTCACCATCCCAAACAGGCAAGGCACCAAGGTCAGCTCCTTTACCTCCTTGTACGAACAACTGGAAAATATGTTTTAAAGGCATTGGCAGTTATCTTGCGGAAATTACACCATATATTGCTAAACTATTATTGAAAAATAAAAGATAAGTGGTGACTTAGTTAACAGAGGTTTGTGATTGACAACTTACTTCGCTTATGCCCCTTCCTTTATTGAGGATGAGTAGCTCATTGTGATTTTCTTGCACAGCATAGCTGACCACACCTGCATGGCTGGTGGAACTCATGTCGGTGCGCATGTGCAGACATAAAGTAAAACTGCTCAAGTCCTGAGCCAATGTTGTCCCCAGTCTGGCGTAGTTACTGACGCTTCGTGGAGCCGGAAAGGTTATCTTTTGCAAATTATCTGCCGTGCATGACAGGGAAAGATGATACTTTTTAAAGAATTCTTTGTTAAGAGTTTATTCAGTTTCATCAAAAACTTTCCTTGGATGTCGGGTAACTCAGTTCAGTTCATCCTCGGAGATCTTTTGGAAATAACCTGCCTGACCTCCACCCACCTGCCTTCCCATCATGCAGTGTTTCCTAAACTCCACCCAATGCCGTCCCATCATGCACTACTGATTTCCTGACCTCCACTAACCCGCCTTCCCATCATGCAGTGTTTCCTAATGGTTCCGGTTCGGAGTTTTTCTTACGATTCGGGCCCGATTTGACTGTCTCTGAGAAAAGCACTGGCGCTTCTCAAAACATCGTTTTTCGGACAATTTGATGTTTCCGATAGAAATGGGTCCCTTGTCGCTGACCAACAGACTCACTTGACATTTGTTGTAGAAATGTTGTTTTTGGTAAAAACCATAAAAAATATAAGCTTTTCATCCAAAAATTGCTAATTTGGGGTCATTTTGTACAGGCCGCTACACGGTAAAAATGAGTTTTCCTGGGGTAACGACTAATATGGCAATGAAGGTCAAGACTTCTTCTGTATACTGAGTAAAATGGAAACAAAAAGTTATCCGATACGTTTTCCGCAAGCTCTGATGGCGCTAAAACACCCAAAACGCATATAGAACGCACGATCTGGGTAATCAGGCGACGAAACCCTTTACCGCTATCGCGCGCACTAATACCTGGAAGTGTTCGCCGCACGATCAAATCTCCGACACCATAAAATGCTACGAACAACAAGTATTTGGAGAAGTATAAAAGATTATACATTGCTAATTTAGAAGCGATAGCCGGAAAATCTAGAGCCAAAACTATAGAGACAACCTCTGATTTGCGTCTTATTCTTAGGGGCTATTTAGATATCTGGTCACTTGAAATTCCGAACAGGAACCTTAACTCCACCCAATGCCGTCCCATCATGCACTAGTGATTTCCTGACCTCCACTCACCCCCTTCCCATCATGCACTGTTTCCTAAACTCCACCCACGGCATGTTTTCAGTCGGCTTCCACAAAGCCAAGTTAAAAACACGTATCGCCGTTTGGCATGGAGCATAATCGGAAACACTATCATAATCATAGTTTCCCTAGGCTTGGCTGTTGAAAATTGTAAGCTGCATAAACAGTAATGCTGACTATGTTAGAAAGTCTGAAATTATTACGGGAAAAATCTTACCTTGAGCCGTCCCGCCCGCAGCGAGAGCGAGCAGAACCAGCAGCCCCACGGGTACCGCCACTCGTGGGCCCATCATGTAGCTCACCTGCAATAACAGTCAACAGGAGGGGGGATTATTACCCGACACAGTGTCAAAATTACTTCTACACATTCAACAAAAACGGCCTGCGGTGTGAGCAACAGGCGATTCGAAAAATATTCAGCAAAAGCAGCATGATTGACAGACGTGTTTGCAAGACAAATTAACCCTTAAGCTGCTGGATTTTCAGCTCAGTACACGCTTCCAGTGCTGCAGTTTCCAGAGAATCTCTCTTAGATTGTGAACCAGCTCAGAGCGTAATCCAAAAAGTGCGAGCCATAAAGCAAACGGTACAAAATAGAAAGCCAGATAACAACATCATCTAACAAAACGTAAACAAAAAACATCCGGAGCGGAATATCTGCTTGGAGAGAAGTCGCTGTACACCACCATGTTGTTTTGGTCATTAGCAACTAGTAGTTTAAAAGGTTCAAACTTTGCATCAGTGCAGAAACATCTGCCTCGTCGTTTTTAAACCATCAGCCCTAAGGCGCCCGGGGCCCAACAAAGCTACGCGCGCGAACTAGTAAACATGTCGTCAAGACTCTACAGAATTCTGCCGACACAAGAAATCGTCAAATCCCTGTGATTCTAGAAATATGAAAACAAAACATGCACCGTACGAAATGTCCCACCCTTTTTGGCTCCGACCTCTTTGAAAGAAAAGTCTTATGTCATGCCCCCGCTTTTAACCGCAAACATCAGGGGTCAATAAGCTTTCGCCGCCGGGCATGTTCTCACCAACGCGTCTTCTTCTTCTACACGACTGAACCATGCTTTACGCTGTGGGTACACATAAGTTCCGTTTATTTGTAAAGGCTCTCTTTCCACGAGACGGTGAACGACCAATGAACTTGAGGTTATGTGACCCTACAACTGGAGTATTATTCACGATGTAAAGGTATGATTTAGAAGGCAACAAATCTTCTACATTCGCGTATAGAGTTTACGAAGTCAACAGAACATTCAAGTTAATCATTATCAAAGAATGAGCCTATCTTTGGAACATTCTAACAATGGCATGTCCGTAACATGAGAAAGCAAAATGGAAGTCCTGCTGCAGCACCGCGGAACACTGATAATTTAATAATTTCTTCATTCTTCCAACACTTATATGTCAAATGTCGATTTCTCGAGCTATGCTGACAACAGACGAACACAAGCAGACGAGGATAAAACAGCGTCCTCTTATGACATGGTGCCGACTTTGTTCTCACAACCCTGGGAGGAGACAAGGACGTCTGACCTGCTTCAGCCACTTCATGTCTACTGAGGCCGTGTCGGGCCCTGCATGTTCGAGCGAGCACCTTGCTTTAGTGTGCGCGGGTCGAGATGTGGCCACGATAATGGCGGTCGTGTTTCAAACCAGCAGCCCCAAGGCGCCCCGGAACCATAATAGCTAGCGCCCACACCCTGACACGCGTACGCACGCGCGCGAACTAGTAAACATGTCAGGATTCTACAGAATACTGCCGACATAACATATCCCTGGGACACGTTAAAATCTGTGATCCTAGAAATATAAACAAAACATGCCCACGTTCTCTTTTCATACGAAACGTCCCGACCTCTTTGAAAGAAAGCCTTATGTCATGCCCCCACTTTTACCCCCAACATCATGGGTCAATAAGCTTCCGCCGTAGGCCATGTTCTCAGCAATGCGTCTTCTACGGGTGACATGTTTTTTTTTCCTCTTGTCTTTTTGCTTATGGACAGACGAGGGCAATGCGGCACTGCAACCAACTTAATTAATTCTATCAACAGTACCACATACACGGTATAGACAGAAGGTAAATGTTGTATTTCTTTTACCTCCCGAACGAAGTCCGGTACCCACTTCTACACCTGGTGAAGTAAGAAAGGTCGTGTGAAGGGCACAACGTCGGAGGCACGGCGGGTATCGAACTCGGGACCTCTAGATTCCGAGCCGAACGCTTTACCAGTTATGCCGCACACGACGCCACTACTTGTGACACGATTGAGCCATGTTTTACACCGTGGGTTCACAAAAGGTACATTCCATTTTGTACAAAACCTGAGGAATACTCTCCAATTTGTAAAGACTTTTCTCTACTGGAGGGCGAGCCAAGAGAGCCGAGTTGAGCAATCAAGGAGGAACCAAAATCAAATATGGTGTACATGGTATGAGGTATCATTTGAAGACAGAAAAATATACAAAACGTAAGAAAAAAGAAACATTTTTCATCCATGAAATTCGCTGAGCGACCTGCCAGATATTTAGTCCTGAAAATACAAATACATTTGCGAATAACGTTTTTTAAAGTCTACAGAACAAGCAAATTAACAAAGAAATGTGAGTGAAACGAGCTCAGGCACTGTCTGTCTTTGAAAACTCCCGACGATACAGTACTGCACCTTGCCAAGAACGCCACATATCAAAACTGGAAGCCCTTTTACAGTACCATCGGACATCGCTAGGGGGCAATAATCTAATCATTTTTCTTGATTTTTCAACACCTATCGGCATATCAACTGCCATAAAGATTCATCGAGTTATGGTAACTAGACAAAAACGCAAGCGCATCAACAGCCGAAAACAAGGGTGGTCAATGACCATGTTACAAAGTATTTGGTAACATGTTAGTTTGGTACGTACATGTGACAACACAAAGGTAGCATAACAAAGTAATCACATATTCCGGATTCAAAAAGAATAGAATTGACTATATCTCAATACGCCGACGGCCAATTATTTTGAGAGCCAACATCTCCTTTGCTCAAATAGATACAAATAGACAGAATTTTTATGAAAATCCGCGACGCGCCCGTGAGAAGACTACCATGTCGTCAGGTCCTCTATGGCTATGGATTGGCGGGAAAACGAGCGGCGACGCGCCCGTGTGAAGACTTCCATCTCGCCAGGTCCTCTATGGCTATGGGTTAGCGGGACAACAAGTCGCGACGCGCCCGTGTGAAGACTACCATGTCGTCAGGTCCTCTATGGCTATGGGTTGGCGGGACAACAAGTCGCGACGCGCCCGTGTGAAGACTACCATCTCGTCAGGTCCTCTATGGCTATGGGTTGGCGGGAAAACGAGCGACGACGCGCCCGTGTGAAGACTTCCATCTCGCCAGGTCCTCCATGGCTATGGGTTGGCGGGAAAACGAGCGGTGACGCGTCCGTGTGAAGACTACCATGTCGTCAGGTCCTCTATGGCTATGGGTTGGCGGGACAACGAGCGGTGACGCGCCCGTGTGAAGACTACCATCTCGCCAGGTCCTCTATGGCTATGGGTTGGCGGGAAAACGAGCGGCGACGCGCCCGTGTGAAGACTACCATGTCGTCAGGTCCTCTATGGCTATGGGTTGGCGGGAAAACGAGCGGCGACGCGCCCGTGTGAAGACTACCATGTCGTCAGGTCCTCTATGGCTATGGGTTGGAGGGACAACGAGCGGTGACCCGCCCGTGTGAAGACTACCATCTCGCCAGGTCCTCTATGGCTATGGGTTGGCGGGAAAACGAGCGGCGACGCGCCCGTGTGAAGACTACCATGTCGTCAGGTCCTCTATGGCTATGGGTTGGCGGGAAAACGAGCGGCGACGCGTCCGTGAGAAGACTACCATGTCGTCAGGTCCTCTATTGCTATGGGTTGGCGGGAAAACAAGTCGCGACGCGTCCGTGAGAAGACTACCATGTCGTCAGGTCCTCTATGGCTATGGGTTGGCGGGACAACGAGCGGTGACGCGTCCGTGTGAAGACTACCATGTCGTCAGGTCCTCTATGGCTATGGGTTGGCGGGAAAACAAGTCGCGACGCGCCCGTGTGAAGACTACCATCTCGCCAGGTCCTCTATGGCTATGGGTTGGCGGGATAACAAGTCGCGACGCGCCCGTGTGAAGACTACCATGTCGTCA
>NC_049983.1:28782258-28784406 GCF_000003815.2 Branchiostoma floridae
GATTTCTGCAGTTGAAACATTCAAGATCATGCTGGTATTAGTCTCACAAACCAACAGCACTTAAGAGACGCGATGCTTCTTTAAACAAATGTGATTGGGAGAAAACTGACTCGACGTTACTTGATTTAAGATTGTAGAACCGAAACAAATTAGTATAGTACAGTATATATTATTATAATAGTATAGTATAGTACATGTATCAATATAGTATAGACTCCAATATCAGCAACGCTGCCTGAGAGTCTGTGTAATGAACTTGTCACATTTCCTTATACATGAATTATTAAATAAATAGTATAGTACAGTTTAGAATAGTATAGGTAAGTTTTTCCAACACAATAGTTGACGTGTCGAATTTTACAACATCTTACAAACCACCAATTGCCGGTTGACATCTAGCTATATTTGCTATCTTAACAGCAACACATGGAAATCTTATTATTATTTCGTCCGAAATGACCAACCCATATATACAAAAAGCCGTGTAATTCATATCAAGTTTAAACAGAGATTTGTTTCCTCTATCAACGAGTCGAATATTCCATCTGATGACAAATGATGATGATGATGATTCCATCTGAGATGTTTCCCCAATACACTTTAATGAAGAGCCATGTCATCTCTTACCGGCTGGCCTGGTGACAGAATCTCACAATCGTGGGATTGGTTGCAATTATGTGATCTGCTGTTCTCACGTTCCAACGGTTAAGGACGTAGGCAGCGAGAAGGCAAAGTTGGGCCTTGTGTTTAGCCCAGTGGATATTTTAAGTAATCCGAACACAAAGACTGTCACCTAATTATCCATTACACTAACTAATCTGAGCATAACCTAAGGTCCCGTTTCCGAAACAGGCCCGGCCGGGATCATCGCGGAAACGAAAAATAAAAGTGTTTACCCAATACAATACAGGGATTATACTCTTATTGTTGTTTTTCTTATCGTATTTTCCGTTTTCGGGCCGGGCCTCTGGTTGGGAATTGGATGAATACAGAAGCTAATCTAAGCATGGAGGGGTCAGCTTGATTAAGTTTATCCCTGGCATGACAAAATTTGAAGTTACTCCCTGAGGAAAAACAATCTGCTCTGAAACACATATGTACCAAAACATCAGAGGTGTTTATTCTAATGAGAGTACCAAAACACAAAATCAACAAGGAACTATTCACTTAAAACTTAAAACTAAAACCGAACTAGAATCTCGAACAATGAACTTTTCAACTTAAAATCCACCCTCAACCCTAGGAGCGTGTGTAATGGAGGCTTAAAACGAAAGCCGAACTAAAATCTGGACAAATTTACTTTTCAACTTTAAATCCACCCTATCTCTTAACCAAGCCTTCTAGCCATCCCCCAGGGTTCCAGATGGGGAGTCCTCGGCAGGGTGAGCTTCTATCCCCGCCGGCCAGCTAAGCTCATCCCGGTGATTTCGCCTGACTGAATCCAATCAAGACGGCCTTCGGGGTGGAGGCGGGGCTGAGGCAGAATTTCCTCGGGGTATGTTACAGCTCGTGCCGAAGAGCTGGCTTGTGTGGGCCCTGGTAACGATCTGGATTCCCGGTAACTTAACTGTAACGTCATTCATCTTGTAACGTCGGGAAGAAAATCCATTTCCTTTCTGCTAATCTTCGAGGGTGGTCAAAGATTGGTCTGTTGTTATCATGGCTTGACTTGGTATATTAAGTATGGAAAGATTTATTTAGAAATCAGTTAGTACTTCTGTCTAGATAGTGTCGACTTTTCATGATTCTCACAACATTCTTGCTACATTCTTGCTATATTTCTTTGTTTAAACTTTATTCATGACAACCTCAAATCGGCCTGCGCTTTTCAGTGAGGTCATAAGGGAAGAGGTAAGGGTACGGGTCAGACAAACTATATAAAGAGATATATCCGTTACATCAATTAAAGTACTGACAAGTCTATGACCAATTTTACACACGCATGGTACATAATATAGATATTCTTCGCTTGCTCTAATAATCGACTTTTAATCCGCATTGGAACGTATCAGTGACGATAATCCACGTTCATACAGATCCACTCACATTCAGCTTTCAGTCGTAGATATCATATTGCACCTAGTATCATATGTTATCTTCACTAACTTTAATAAGCACATCTAGATATAACGTTACTGCAAGTCTAGA
>NC_049983.1:28784523-28788411 GCF_000003815.2 Branchiostoma floridae
AGTATCATACGCTGGCCAAGAAGTTTGGCCTGACATTAGGTTGGCGGATTTAACTCTTGGCCAGCTTTATGATACCATCTTATGCCACCGTAGGATCTACTAGGAGATTATTTGCTAGCAACTTGTGAAAAGCCAGTTTTTCCTTGAATAATGATTAACTATAAGATATGCTGAGCGTTCCAAAATCTCAAAAAGTATGTTCATTTTCTGACGTTTGATACCCTAAAAAACTGATCGATGTTTTGTTACCTTATAGCATGTCGCCCGTATCAAATTTTCTGTTGCAAATCATTCTTTGATTGTGCACTATTTTCATAGCCTCTGTGTATTCGCAACCTTATTTTTCCATGATGGAATTGCCTGCTTTTTTTCCTTTTTATAAAGATATAAATAAACCTTCTCTATTGCCAAATTCTTGATCATATCATGCTCCTGACGCCCTTAAGAAAAATAAAAGCTGTGTAACCAAGCTTGCCCAGGATTTCCTGTCAACTTTATCAGGTTTATACAACAACTTTTAACATTTCCCTGTGTACCTATTTCAATAAATTTCAACACTTTCAACCAAAAGAAGTCTAACAATTTTTATCTGTCCAAAATGTTTCCTCACCATCTCATGTTGTCAAGCTATTTTCGGACTTTTAGTGTGCGTCTATTCAACCCTCTTGAACTGCTACATTGCTGTGACCCGTCTGACCCCAAGATAGTATTGCACATTTGTTACGTACTATTATTTTTTTGCATGTAAGTGTAAAATCACCGCAAAAGTCACATTTATAAGGTTTAATTTCCACAAGGACTTTGAAACCAGATTTATAAGGTGGGTGCGTAATATGAGTGTCCGTTTCTGTGCCATAACGCCTGAGAGAAACACTTTCAATAATGGTTAACTTAGGATCACAAGGTTGGAAAATTTTTACGAAAGAACCCACTCAGGTAGTGGGTGCTTTGCCTGTTTCTAGTTTCCTTAAAATGGGTATGTAATATTTCCTTCTCTGTTATCTCTGCATCTAAACTCTGCATCTATCAATACAATTCACCGAGGTAAAAAACGTGTTCTTAAAATAGTCATTTATACTCAATTTGGTGTTCCCCCAACGTCATTGTCTTTCTCGCTCTCATTGCATAGAACCTCAAAAACGACGTGTCAAATCTTGCACACCCTTGTTACAGACAGTTTTTACTTCCATAGAGTTTCTAAACTTCCTCAGTGCCACAATTTTTTACACGATACAAATGTTCGTCCAACAGGCCACCAACGCGACGTTCTTCTCCTCACACCACACCACACCACACCACATTTACTTTCTTTTGGTGTCTGGCCATAGGCGATACAAATATTTTCCTTGGGGTCTGTGTGGGTTTGAGAACATCATACGTAATGCTGTTGTTGTTTTTTTATTGGCTTGTTCCGACTCAGGAGCTATACTTTTTGATGGCTCAACTGGGGTATAAGGATTGGATCACGTGACCCTTGAAACAGGGTGCGAATAACAGCTCTTTTGTGGTCTCGTGGTTGGTCAGAAGAAAAGTGTAGGCATTGATCTGTGTGGGTTTCCTTTCTGTAAAGTTTGATTTGGAGAAATCCGTCTTTCCTTTAACGATTGACAATGCGTCCAGAAAAGGTAAGAAATTGTTGTGTTGTTGTTCAAAAGTGAATTTTATGTCCAGGTCGAGTTTATTCATGTTGGGGATTGAATTCATCAGCGTGCGCCTTCCTAAGTTTAGTGTATCATTCACATAAGGGCGGGTGGGCAATATATGGGACATCACTATAGCGGACACTGGGGACCCCATAGCGGCCCCGTGGATCTGCTGGTAGTAGATCCCATCATGAACAAAGTAAGTGCACAAAACAAATATCCAGCATATCTACAAACTGGATGGGGTTGAGAGTAGTACGTCAGACACGCTTTCTTCTTCTAATTTTAGAAAGGATACCAGAGAAAGGCGGCTCTATGTTCCGATAAGTCTGGGGAATAGGTCACCAAGCGCTGCAGTATTACTAACTAAAACTTGAGTTCGGAACGAGACAGTCATGTCATCACCTAACTTATCCCTTTCGACCTTTTCATTCACATGACAGTAGTTGGTAAATGATATACCCCTCTCGGCGATACGCATTACTTAAGACGTTCTTGTCCGATGAAGATCTAACTAAGTCAGTGTGTAAAATTATGCGGGTCCGTTGCCTCGGTAGCTCAACAACAAACACCTGAAGACACAAAGGCAAGGTGATGTCCTGGGGGTGGGGTGTAAGATACGGCAGCTCTAAGTTTATTCCTTTTGTCACAAGACGGCTGTTGTCAATCCTTTGTTGATCTCACACAGTTGGTCTAAAGAATCGTCTTGCTTGGCAGCGAACGACCGGAACGACCTTGTCAGACAAACATGGCGGGATCGTCTGCAAGGCTGTTCCCGCTCGCGCTGCTTGTCGGGATAGCCCTGTTGACTGGCCGTTGTTTAGATTTTGTAGATTTTGGTTACAAAGTAGAAAACGCCGAACCGATAAGAATATAAAGCTGAGGCATCTTTTTATACTTTTTACTCTGTGACACTGGAGGGTAACCTCCAGTAACAGAGTATTGTAATCACTTTGTGCGTTGAGTGTTCGCACCTGTATCTCTATGTTCCGTATGCCGCAATCGCATGTGGATTGGCATGTCGCCTGTACTCGGTTAGGAAATGATGCACGTTATTTTTTTTTCGTCGAAGCTGTTTTTATTTTTATACTTTTTATAACACAAATGACTGGTAGCTCAATTGCAAGCGCATATATAGCTTTTTTATAACAAACAGTCAAAACAAACACGCAACTTTCACATCTCAGGGTCAAACTACAGAGATAACCAACGTTTATACATACTAAGGAGTGGACATAACACCTTCAGGATCTTTTTGTCGAGCCATCAAAAGCACTACGGGCCTCGTTCAAATTGAAATCATTCTTATCATCTCACTCCAACCCTTCGATCTCTCTAGCTATTGACCTGTTAAACAGCCTGGTTAAACCTATCCTACTTTATTGTATTGAGCTCACTGGAATAAATGCACGATGCAGAGATCTAATATTCACAGGGGTTAAAGAATGTTAAAATGAAAAGACCAGAACACCTGATTATACTGTTAACTTTCTGCAAATTATTACGTTTTTCACGGCGACACGTTCACTCCTTGGTCATGTTTTACAGAATTGTTCACGGCCATACTCGCCAGTATCTTAAGGACTTGATCCCCCCGTAGTTTCTGCTTCTACTTCTCATAATCTAATAAAACACAACCTACGGGTACCGATTTGCACTACAAGTCGATACCAAAAGTCATTTATTACCTCCATGAAATGTCATGGAGGTTATATTTTACCTCGTGTTTGTCTGTGTGTCTGTGTGTGTGTGTGTGTGTAAACAAGATAACTCAAGAACGGCTTGGTGGATTGGTTTCATACTTGGTGTGTTGGTAGGGTGTGATGAAAGCTGGAAATGATTAGATTTTGGGCCCCCTAGCGGCTTCCCTTGGTACTGCAGCGCAACTTCCGGGTTTGCTATCTCGTGTTCTGAGCAAGCTATGGTCACGATTTTGAAGTATTAGATAGCTCTTGTGCTCGGGAATAAGTGACATAAGTTTGGGCCCCCTAGCGTCTAGTTTTGGGAAAGCAGGGGCATTTTTGTCAAAAACTTTTGAAGACGATCACTCAAGAAGGGAACAACGGATTTTCATCATTTTTGTATGTAGGTACCTTAGACAATGTTTTACAAGATAAGATACTAATTATGCAAAACAGGAGTACATTTGCATAATTAATGAGAATATTCTATCATAGCTGTTTTTTCAATGTATCTCTTGTTCCAGACATGCTATGGTCTTGACATTTTGGTGATAGATAGCTTT
>NC_049983.1:28788512-28791245 GCF_000003815.2 Branchiostoma floridae
AAGGAAGGACGGATTGCCTGCATTTTAGGCATGCGGGTAGCTTGGGCAAATATTCTCATAATGATATACATGTTATGCAAATGAGGACTTAATTTGCATAATTAATGAGAAATTGTATAGTTCCATTGTTTTCAATAACTGGACCTCAATACATGTAACACATGTTAATTACGATAGGTGGAATATAAGCAGATACCAAATATGGTAATGAGGAACTTATTTGCATAATTTATGTAAAAATTGCAAAACCGCTTTATGGTTAATAATGGGAATTTTATAACTGTACCATGTGTACGTTAGTCAATGATGAACAACACCATGCATAAATTATGTTAAGGTCTTAGTCAATTGCATGACATTTACGAAAGCTCTAAATTTTCATAGAGGTATGAGGTCGCCGAACTCTAGTTCCTTATGCAACGCAACATTGCTGTTCGTTCACTTAGCCTTTTCACTGTATAAAAAACATTTGATCAAATTAGTACGCCCCTCCATCAATAAACATTTTAGTCCTGGTCCTCGGTACACCTGCGCCCTCCTTACACGTTTCGCATCGGCACCTGCAGTCTGAATCATAGTTTATTCATCCGCAATTTAGTTTCTAGTCCAGCCTGTAACTGTGGGTGCCGATGCGAAGGTGTTGTACATTTTTTTGTTATACTGCCCTACCTATAGTACTCATTTTTTCAATCTACAGAATCTGCTTGGTAATGCTCTTGACTTCAACAGTTTATCCGAATCAGCCCGTATCCATCTACTATTAAGGGGTTCACCTTTCCTGTCACATCATACAAACTGCAGAATCTTACAGTTAACCCAGACATATATTGTACATACCAAACGCTTTGCAACCATCTAGTAACCTAAATTATTGTAAACAGCTGTGAATTTATTGTTTTGATATTGTTATATCATTTGTTCTTGACAGTTTTTATATATTTTTTGGAGAGGTGATGTTAATATTAGCATACTGCTAGTGTGCATCACCTCTCTGTCCTGTATTGTACTTTGTTAATGAATAATAATAATAATTACTTCATGTAACGAAAAGCTCTATTAACGCCGTCGTAAGGGAGGAATTAGGAGGATCTCTAAGTTCGCTGACAGTCAAACACATTTGATTTCTTTAGACTTAGATGTGCGTGTTATTCGTTACTGGATCCTCATAGACATTTATTACAAGCTGATACCCCTTTGTATCAACATAAATCTATTTCTAATAGTCGTAGAAGAACTTTGTTACAAGTCAAAGACATTATAGATGGTTGTAGTCATTCCTACCTGTTCTTTTTATGTAACTCACTTAGTGGTGTCAGATTTATATGCACCGTGATCAGATCTAGAATCTCTGATATGTTTATCCAAACCTCTCGTCATAACTTGAGTATAGATACTGGTAAGCTAAGGTTTTATAAGACCTGTAAATCAGCACATACTATGGAAAAATATACTTAGAATTAGTTAATTTTGATCTACGCTCGGCAATCAGCAAAATTAGAATTAGTGCCCACCCTCTTCGGCGGTACAAGAAGCTACCTGTGAGTGAAAGAACGTGTAAACATTGCATGTCAAACATGGTGGAAGACGAAACACATTTTATGTCAAACTGCTCTTTCTTCGATCACGAAAAAAAAGAGATGTTTGAAGAGGCCACCAAGTACACCCAAACTTTTTTACATTCACTAACAAAAAGAAAACAATTCTCCTTCTAACATCACAATACCAACACATAATAGAAAAGGCGGGATCTTTCGTCTTTCACTGTCTTCGAAAAAGGAGTCGAACCCAATAACCCAGGATCTAGATCTACTTTTAGACTAGACACTTGTGATATTGTATTTACACTGTTTGAATCTCTCATGTTACCTGCAATTAGCCCACGGGCAAGAATTTGCAATAAACTTTATACAGACTCATTTTGCATGATTTCCCAAACGACAGGATTGTTAAAAAGGCATATCACACTTCAATCGAAGAAGGATATGACTGGGCTACTCATGCTTAAAACATATTATATGGACATGGGTTTCAAAATGTTTGGATTAACCGAGCCGTTAACGCCAATCATTTTGAAAAACTTATTCAAAGAGCGTCTCAATGACACTTTTCTGTATGACTGGAGGGAACAACTTGGAAACACCAGCAAAATCCAAACCTATTCAAAAATTAAAAAGCACTTTGGTGTAGAAGAATATCTCTCATCAATTCACACCAAACCATTTCCATACAGCATTACAAAATTAGTACAGATTGCTTAGAAATTGAATAAAAGGTCGTCATCGTAACACACCAGCCACTGAGACTGTCCCACATGTGAAAATATCGAAGATGAATTTATGACCTGTCCTACCTACAGTAAAGACAGAGAACATTGTTAAAATATTAGAACCAAAAACACACATCTCTCTTACTGGTGCACAGAACAATATTTTACGTATACTGCTATCATGTCCAACTCGAATATCCGCCGCCGTTGGTCAATTTATCTATACTATATTCCAAATGCGAGACCAGATCACTTATACTTGACTGCACTGTTATCAATAAAGTTGTTTTTTGTTCTGTATATAGCCTCGTAGTACCATTCTCTATAAAGTAAGTAGCTATTATTTGTTGCCATACATTGTACCTTGTGCAATTGTTGAGCAATAAAGTCATTCATTCATTCATTCATTCATTCATTCATTCATTCATTCATTCATTCATTCATTCATTCATTCACATGACTCACAT
>NC_049983.1:28791488-28792650 GCF_000003815.2 Branchiostoma floridae
TCTAAAGGATCGTCTTGCTTGGCAGCGAACGACCGGAACGACCTTGTCAGACAAACATGGCAGTATCGTCTGCAAGGCTGTTATAAAACGTTTGAGTCGATTTGGCCGACCTCCATCTTCCGACCTCTGCCTGGTTTTGCCTGGTTTTCTCGTGCAATGACTCTTAACCCAGACCAACCCGCAAAAATGGCCCTGTCTGTGCTAGTGAACTGGGCGGACGGGCTACACTCCAAGCACCGTAGAGATAACGGCGAGCTCCCGATGGTATGGTTACCGGGTTATCTACCACCTTGACGCATGTATCCCGGGGTCTGTAACATGTCATCGCAATACGTTAAGTGATAACATCTGCTGTGATTGTTCATGTCTGGTATTGTTAGATTTGCCACGAAGAAGATTTTATCATCTACAAACCAATCAGACACTGTGATTGACAGGTGTTCATCATGTTAGATAGTGTATTAAAGCTGGCCTTTTGCTAGACTACCTAACATAATACTATGTTAGGTAGTATTTTCTTCAGCAAAGGAAGCTGATTCTACGTCTCGGTAACATTTCGTTTATAAAACGTTGATATGATAATTTCAATTTTGTCATATCTTAGTCTTTGGATGACTGGTCTAAAGTCGAGGGAATTGTTTTCTATCAGAGATTCCCTCCCCGTGCCAGGCTTGCGTGGCCTGTAAGGTAGGAAGCGGTGAGGAGAAGTGTGCTTATAAAAGTAAGATTCATCTTTTAAACTGTTTTATGATGGTAAGCAGATAAACTTTCAATCTTTTTTATCTTGACAGCCACACCTTATCTTTTGTCATGCACTATAGAGCTGACTGATTGCCACACCTCATTTTTACCCTGTATGAAATTCAAAAGCTCACACTGCCTATTCCTGTCACGTGTGAAGAAAAACAGTGACAAATTATTGCATGATGCATTTTCTTTTATTGCGGGAACTCCTGGTTACATAGAGCGGCAAGAGCTGATCTCTGGGCTCCTTCGGGCATGAAAAGTCAAAGAATGAAGATAAAGGTTCCAGTCGAGTTGCCACGAACTTGTGGAAAGTCAAGATTTAGAGTTATCGAGATAAAATGGAAGGTTTCAAAAACTCGATATGGATGGAAAATAAGGAAATGATTATAGAAAGTTCTAGCTCCGAAGAGGTGAT
>NC_049983.1:28792934-28794345 GCF_000003815.2 Branchiostoma floridae
TTGGAGGCGATAAAATGTCTGCTGCGATCTATTCATGCGTGAAAAGGTCATGGAGTTATCCGACCTGTCGGCAGCTGTTTGCGTGGCGATAATGCTAAATCAAATGGAAACTTGCTCGTTAATTATAACAGATTTGTTTTCTTACCAGCGAAATATCAGCAGGGAACATTTTATACATAGAAGTTCGCCTTTTGAAGGAAATTGTATCCCGCTTTTAAACGAATGTTCTTCAATATCAGACAATAAGGTGAATATAGTAGTAAATGGTTAGGCCAGGTCAGCTAAATATTGTTTATCATTTGGCATATCTCATGAACATTCGAACACAGGCCGTTTAAAAGCTCATCCACAGAATATACCATACACATCCGTATTGAAAAGACGTGCTCCGGGCAAGACTAGTGTGCAGTCCACACACAGAGGTTTCAAAATGGTCGTGTCTAGAAGAAAATCTCCAGCCAGGTTAGGGCTGTATAATGTACCAAGTGAAGGTTTGATGTAAGATTTCCCCTTCAGGGAACTAGAATAGAACAGCTACATCACACATAAACCAAGGGACTAACGCGCAAACTTTAACCCATTAGATATGCTATACATCAGTCAACTTCTGTTGTAGCACAGCTGAATTAAAAGCGACATTCCAGCCTCCACATTTATAGAACCAATTGTAATGAACTTTAACACGCACCATTGTTGTTCTCTGCTCTCTTGAAGCAAGCTTTCTGTCCAAGTCACAAGACGTATTCCTTAGTCGGACATGACCTCCACACGTCACCCATAATCCATGCATCGCTTGTCGTCCAGAGCACATGGTAAATCTCTAACTGGCGAAGGAAATAACCTATCCATAGTCAACACTTCACAAGTTGCCAAAAACATTGATCAGTTAGAAGGAACATGGCGGCAAACGACCTTCTATAAAACCTCAAGTTGAAAAACCGGTTGTACACAAGGTCGCTTATCGTGCAGGTACATTAACGACATCTAGCGGTCTCATGCACCACTACATGTGCCACCAAATGACTCATTGACAACTTGTGCGGAATAACGTCTGTATCTGTATCTGTATCTATATGTAAATAGCCGGTAAAACCGCCGTTCAGCGTAACAAACCAGCTTCGCAGGCACGCGGCGCAGCAGCAGTTGGTTATGTTACAACGAACGACCCGTCACACCTAACTTTTGCACATCCATCTGCAAGTGTTCTTTAAAACTACCAAAAGAAGATGTCCCTACTGTACTTGGTGATAACGAATTCCACTCTACGATAGTTCTGGGAAAGTACGAATTTTTGAACACATCAATTCTAGGTTGGTAACTCTGGTACTTGATGTCATTGCTGTTTCTTGTTCTTTGTTCAGCCGGTATTAGATACTTATCAGTCGGTACGTCCACCAGTTTATTGGTCATT
>NC_049983.1:28794773-28796212 GCF_000003815.2 Branchiostoma floridae
CGTTATGTGTATGATATAGCACTTATCAGGATTGAACTGCATAAGCCATTCCTTTTGCAATTCTTCCAGGGTGTTCAGACGTAAGGGTGCGAAATAGACTCCTGGTGGATTTACTTTCTGGAAATACTTTGATACCCAGTAACATGATGAGTATAAACGTTGGTATAAGACTTATATTTACAGGCAGATAATGCAGTCTTCTACCATATCTATGAGACAACAATAAATGTTTGAGTAAATGGTAAATGTGGGAACTAGAGATCCCCCACACATCAGAAGAACCGTGGCAGAACAACGAGAGAAACCGAAACAAGACACTGAACCATCACTGCAGTTCCAACGACGATTCCACGCCGCTTTTACTCTGTACAAGCTCCTCAATGGACGCTTCCCTCCACATCTTCAAACCCTGGTACCCAGAAGCCACTGGGTCACGTTACTCCCTCAGGAACAGCGACCACCTGACATCTGAACTCATTAAGTCCACCAGAGACCAGAGAATATTCTTCTACAGAGCAACATCACCCTGGAACACCCTCCTTACTTCTACTCGCACTGTCACAACTGCTGCTTCCTCCAAAAGAAAACTCCGCCTTAAATAGAAAACTCTGGGAATGTCTTAAGGGGACCCTTACAGGTGTATACAGTGACCCAGCATGACCTCTCGCTGTATATGTTGTTGTTGATAAATACTGTTGTAGAGTCTATTGTAGATACTATGACTACTTAGTGCCATGAGACTTAGTGCTCCAGTGGACGAGAAGGTGGAGAACTAATTACACACCCCTCCTTCACCATAAAAAGTCATGTGCAGGTCAGGCAAACGCAAATAGCCTGTCTGCCTCCTCATCTGTCAAATCGACAGGAGAAAAAAAACAAACAACAAAAAACAACTATGACTACTATATTACATCATGTTCTTTTTATGTACTTGATAATTATCCTGTCCTTGTCAAATTCCATTTGCAGCTGTTCTTGTCTGTCAGCAGAGCTAGCCCTGTGTAATAACCACAGGCTGGTTGGGCAGCTCTGGCTGTGCGTGCTGAACAGCCAGAACCTATAAATAGATAAATAAAGAGACTGACCCACGTCATGTGCTCATCTGCATGTTGTGTCAAAGAGTCTTAAATCCAGCCTTAGTATTCTGCAATGCAACTGCGGGCAGTAAATTCCGTAATTTTAGAACTTTTCTATTTCCATGGCGTGGCACATAACATGAACACATGTTCTCGGTTATGACGGGTCTATATGTAGGTCAACAGCAAGTAACTCGAGAAATTGTCGATGGAACTTTGTGATTTTTGGTTGGTGTGTAGCGGTTGTGGAAAGGAAGGCCAAGTTCGAAAATGGTTTACCTGACGTTTTCCTACGGTACTGCAGCGAGCTTTGTATTTTTATGCGCCTGTTTGTGGACAGCATAACTCGTTATCAGAGAATTT
>NC_049983.1:28797065-28821889 GCF_000003815.2 Branchiostoma floridae
TATTAGATAATTCTATAGATACATATTAGTAAATGGCTAACCTGTTAAGTTAAAACACTAGCAAATAATCTACAAATGACATTGTAATGTAGGTAGTAGACATTGGAGTCCCTCCTGAGCATAGTAGTTTGGAAAAGTGCAGTGCGATATCGCCATGTTCTCTAACGTTATTTTGCCACTACCTTCTGAAATTGTGTTTCAAGACCTGGTTCTGAACTTCTGCTGAGGTTCGCCAGGTGGCGTTCTGAACGATCCACCTGATGGAAGGAAAACCGGTTTCTTGCAAAGGTCATTTGCCACCAGTGTTGTCAATTGTCACTAGTGACGCTTTTCTGTTTGTATCGTGTGCAGTGACCTTTTGTAAGTTTGTGTTTACATCGTGTGCAGTGACCCTTTGTAAGTTTGTGTTTACATCGTGTGTAGTGACCTTTATAATTTTGTGTTTATACTGTGTGCAGTGACTCGTTTTAAATTCATCGTTGTTGTTTTTAAATCAAGCTTGAGAAGGGCCTTTTTACCTAGGGCGTCTTATCCAATCTGAGATCGACACAGGCAAATGGACCAAACTGCGTATGTGGTAATCACATGGTTCACTATCAGTCTCACTTTTCAAAGTTCAGGGGTCAAATTGTCAAAGAGGCGTTTTCTCCTTTCATCCAACTGCCAACAATTGTCTAGTTCTGGCGTGTGATCTGGTCTCCATTTCAACTGTCAAGTTTCTAGCCTCCTTTGCAGACGTTTGGCGCGGTGTTGTTTATTTTTGGGGAGCGCTGATTCTCAATTTCCAACGCGGGCTAACGTCGACTCTTTGCCAGGAAAAGAAGTTTTGCCGCACCCAGAAATTCTTTTCCAGCATAGCAAACCTTTAAGCCCTTGTTGAAAATCCCAAACCAGCGCTTCCCAATAAATAAACGCTACAGTAACTGCTACAGAAGTCTGCACAGGAGGCTACAAGATTCCACCTACTGAATAAGCTTCACTAACAATGATGTGTGTCGGGGCCGCTGTGGAATTAAATTACTCGCTTCTCCATATAAGGGGGTTTAGTGTTACATCTGGCTTGTCTGTTGCCATGGTGACCACATCCTCTGTGCTGTTTTTCTGTCTCTGGGGCTGGTTGGGTCGCAAAGCAGTATGGGTAAGTCTGACGTCTCTGATGTTGGCAGTCGCAAAAGAAATATTACAATTATTGGGCGGGCCGACTTCTCTCTCTCTCTCTCTCTCTTTGCAGGCAGGGGCTTAATTGCAAGCTCACAATAGGCTGGGCTTAATCGCAAAGGTGTTTTACTCAGGAATTTAGCTCAAGTGACCTCCATACGAATGTTACAAGGGTCGAATGGCTGCTGTTTGGCGCTAACTCAGGTAACCTTAAGACGACAGTAGTTGCCCCAGGTGCGGCCATAAGACTGTAGGTTTGAACCACACCAGGAAGGACCAGTCTTTTGGATAGATATGGTGGGTTCTTTAATATGCTAAATGTGTGGCTCTCCTCAAACACGGAACCTCCATTTAACGTCCTATCGGAGCTGAGCTGAGGGATGTCCTTAACCAAATCTGGCCGGGTACTCATTTATCCCGAGCGAAGTGAGCAAAGTCGTGTAACGTGCCTTTCCCAAGGACACAAGATTGGTCGCACATCAACGGATTAGAACCCAGGGCCTCTGGTTCATGGGCCAAGCACCCTGTCGTTATGCTAAATGACCCCACAATAATAATTAGTCTTTAATTGGCATTTTTCAATTGACATGGATTCTGCCAGGTTTGCAGCTTTTAACTTACAAAGGAGTGTCTTAGTGGCTTTCCCCCCCCCCCCCCCCTCTGTATTAAGATCGATATTCTTATCAGACCATAAGTGTTGAGGCTTATAGTTTTACATCATGTGGAACACAACTAAGTAAAAGTTATACTTTCCTACTTGATGGAAAAAGTCAGCTTTTGACCTGACAGTTTGTACTTTCAGTTATTCTCCTAAGAAGTCTAGCAATACTATGAAATCTGACACAAAGACAACAGACACAGGTGTGTGGTACCAAAACTGCACATCTTATATTAAAAAGTTTCAAAGCAAACGCAAATAAAGGATAAACGTAACTAAGCGATCAGTTCTAGTTGTGAGTTAAACAAGACATCACTTCTCTGGATTTAATGCATGATGGTATCTCTTCTCTATCTTCTCATAGGGACATCTGTGTTAATCTCACAATTATTGCTGACACAAAATTCCGCAGCACCTCTACATAATAACACAAAATTCCGCAGCACCTCTATATAATAACACAATAACAAAATTCTGCAGCACCTCTATAAAAGAGTCTAGTTTATTTTTGCCTCAGAAATACTAAATTGTTGGTTACAAGTAAGATAACTTATTCTCAATCTACAGAAAAGCTAATAAAATGCTATTAATACACCTCATATTTCTAACATCCTGGTATCTTATAAACTAACAACGCTGACCTTATAACCTCAGTATCAGCAACGTCTAATCAAAAAGCTACTGGAAGATGAAAAGTTATATCTAGTACAGAAATAAGATCATACACTAGAAACCTACATTTAGAGCCTTGGAACAGAATAAGATTTAGTGGTTAAAGTCTGAAGATGACAAAGCTAAATGTTAACACAGTTATTACTGTATAGTCTTGCTAGCAATTTGCACTCATATTATTTCGTAATACACCACTATCCCACAATGTTTCACAGCCAGCCTCACTGCCTCATCTCATCTTTTCCTTTCTCATATCAGTAAATGCCTCTGACTCTGAAGGTTGTAAACTGCAGATATGGTGGCCACCATGTCAAACACAATTACTGCATAATCCTCGCAAAACATTCTCCACAGAACCCGGAGGTTTTGTCTCCCCTGACTGTCACACTGTGGATGCAGCAATGGTACCGTAAAGCTCCTTTCACCGGCATTTTGGGGTTTTTTGTTCAGCTGACAACAGTTTTCCGCCTTCTAACCAACTGTGTCTATACTAACACGTTTGCATCCAGCATTGAAATAATAGTCCAGACACATTAACTTACAAATGGTCTTTTAAATGTTTTGTTCTTTGAAAAAAAAGAAATTTGCCCAATGTATGTTCTTTGAAGAAACTGAATTTTGCCTAATGATATTTTTGTGCTATTTGCCCAATGTGTGTTCTTTAAAAAACTGAAATTTGCCCAGAGATTTGCCCAATGTAACTATGTTCTTTGAAGAAACTGAATTTTGGCCAATGATATTTTTGTGCTATTTGCCCAATGTATGTTCTTTAAAAAAACTGAAATTTGCCCAGTGATATTTTTGTGCTATTTGCCCAAATGTATGTTCTTTGAAAAAACTGAAGTTTGCCCAGTGATATTTTTGTGCTATTTGCCCAATGTAAGTTCTTTGAAGAACTGAAATTTGCCCAGTGATATTTTTGTGCTCCATGCTCCTGGACTTTTGTCAATTTAGTCTTAATGTGAAAAAATTCTGCTAGGTTTTATAATTGACTTCTCCAAATTTCCCTAGGCTTTAAACTGTTGTCAGCTTTCCTATCTAACTTATAATATGGTTATATATGCGAAGAAATGAAGAATAGCTTCAGAAGATTGAAAAGGAGGAATGATGAAGAAAGACAAAGGGATAAGGATGAAGACCAAGTGAGAAGAGTATGCGAGAGTGTGGGGGTGGTGGTGGTGGGGGGGGGGAGAGAGTGTGAGAGAGAGAGAGAGAGAGTATGTGTGTGTATGTGTGTGTATGTGTGTGTGTATGTTGGAGTGATTGAGAACGAGTGGGAGATTTAGGAAAAGGAGGAAGTGTTATTGAGAAAGAAGAAGGGGGTTAAGAAAGATTGAGAAAGGGATGGAGAAATATTTAAAAGGGCAAAAGATTGAGAAAAAGAGAGAGGAACTACTAACAGTAACAGTTAATTACCACTACTAGAGATTGAGAAAGGGAGAGATTGAGAAAGGGAGAAATTGATGGATTTAGAACGAGGAGAGATTGAGGAAGGGAGAGATTGAGAAAGAGGAGAGATTGAGAAAGATGAGAGATTGAGAAAGGCAGAGATTGAGAAAGATGAGAGATTGAGAAAGAGGAGAGATTGAGAAAGAGGAGAGATTGATGGATTGAAAAAGAGGAGAGATGCTGAGGTTAAAAAGATTGTATTGAGAAAGAGAAATTGAGAAAGGGAGCGAGAGATTTGGTGTGAACTCCATCGCTCATGCTGACATTTCGTGCCTCACTCCAGAACCGACTACTCGGGTTTGGGGGTGGCGCTGGCAGCCTTGTCCTTTCCCCAGAGCTCAAACGAATAGTTGTCAAAACCTGAAATAAAAACAATATCAAATAAAAACCGTATCAAATTAAGAGAAGAGAAATATGAGGGAAAGGACCGAATGCTCCTTGCAACTATTAGTATGGGGAGGTTAGAGTTTAAGGGCAGAATCTGTCTACAAACTTTTAAAAAATCTATTGCTAAATGATGACACGTGGACAATCGAAGACTCATGCATGGCTTAGCTAAACTTTTCTGTTGCCTTACTTATTGCTACATTAACAAGGGGTCTTTAACAAGCGTCTCACAGCAGTTTCTGTTAGGTGCATGAACATCGTACTGACCGACACGATCCTCGGCCTGCTCCTTGGCGCCACGTCCGCGTCTCTTCCTCACCAGGAAGGCAGCAGCAGCCACCAGCAGGACTCCGGCTATCCCCGCAGCTGTGCCCACAGCGATGCCGACAGTGGGGAGGGGGGCGGCTGGGGAAACACACACACATCATGGTCATTATAACTACATACTGTCTGCTACCTGACAGTGCACTAGTGTGTAGTATTTGTACATTTGCCAGACATGGAAAAAACATGCAACAAGTCTCTGCAAAGAAGAATGTAGGTAAGAAGGCTGCTAGCACCTTAGACTTTCCCCATCATGGAAAAGATGATAATGTAACTAGAAACCTCTTACAAGCTTTGCCTATGAGATGACATATTACTGTTGGTAATCATTGGCAAAAACAAAACATTGTTACAGACTTGACAGTCACAGAACATCCGATTTTGGTTCACTCGCTGAGCCATACTTTCTTGAAAATCTAATTTTATAGCTACCTTGTTCTTGTGCATTCTCCACTTTGAAAGGTCCCTGGGTGAGGATCACTTCGTGATTGCACTTGAGTAACTATTTGGCATTTTGCTGATAAACAAATTCTATAGCTACCTTGTTCTTGTGCATTCTCCACTTTGAAGGGTCCCTGGCTGATGGTTGTTATATGGTCCGTTTCGCTGGCACGTCGGACGCGGCCATCGCTCAGGTCGGGCACAGCGCGCCTGCGCCGGCTCGGCGGGATGCAGCCCTGACTGCACCGCGAGTCCGGGTCGCTCTGGAAGCAGACCACCATGGTGCAATGGATGTACACCTGTCGTGGGGGGGAAGGACAACAATTGTATGTAACTGGCACACCACCTTGGCATTTAAGGGACATACACACCAGGTAGGACCCGCAAAGCATGTAGTACCAACACGCCGATTGCTGTTTTATTTGTGCCCTTTTTTTATGCAAACTAAGCCGAAACCTTTTTCACAATCAAGAGACCATCACAAATGCATTCTGCAGCAACAACTCTACATCTGCAAGATCTTACATTACGGAAAAGCTGACAGCTAGCCCTGCCACCACCAATGACTCCCTATTGGCTGACAGCTTGCCCTGCCACCACCACTGACTCCCTATTGGCTGACAGCTAGCCCTGCCACCACCACTGACTCCCTATTGGCTGACAGCTAGCCCTGTCACCACCACTGACTCCCTATTGGCTGACAGCTAGCCCTGCCACCACCAATGACTGCCTATTGGCTGACAGCTAGCCCTGCCACCACCACTGACTCCCTATTGGCTGACAGCTAGCCCTGCCACCACCAATGACTCCCTATTGGCTGACAGCTAGCCCTGCCACCACCACTGACTCCCTATTGGCTGACAGCTAGCCCTGCCACCACCAATGACTCCCTATTGGCTGACAGCTAGCCCTGCCACCACCACTGACTCCCTATTGGCTGACAGCTAGCCCTGCCACCACCACTGACTCCCTATTGGCTGACAGCTAGCCCTGCCACCACCACTGACTCCCTATAGCCTGACAGCTAGCCCTGCCACCACCACTGACTCCCTATTGGCTGACAGCTAGCCCTGTCACCACCCGACCAATGACTGCCTATTTTACCAGACTGGGATCGTCAATGTTGGGGAATGTAAAGGACTGGATGGAGTAGTATAAGGCCATGTCGTTAGACCGTTCTGAGTCTCGCTGAAGAGTGGTGTCGACGTCACATCTACAGGAGAGAAGTAACTGTGAATGCCACAGAATAATGGTTTGCTAGACTAACATGCAACAGCCTGGCTGATGCGTTGTTTATGTGACACCTATAACGTTAGGAGAGAAGTCATCGTGAACGCCACAGAATAATGGTTTACTGACCGAATTTTTAACATGATAACTGGAGTAGGTTTTAAATGAGAACACCGGACTCTTGCCATGTCCGAACAAACTAGTCAACCTTTGATGTAAGGTAATCACGCGAAGGTGACGTACCCGTCCTGGATGATGCTGACACTGGGAGAGTCGTCAGGGTCGGTACTGGGCGTGGCGAGGCAGCGAAGAGCGAACAGCTCCAGGTCGTTGAGAGGTGAGTTCACGCTCAATCCGAAGTGGAGACGGTCGGCTGAGGTCACCTAACCGTGCACAAATATAGGAGAAAACAATAAAAGACGCATTACATTGGGAGAGGGACGAGTCAGGCAAAGTGGTTACATTGTTATATCAATAAATGACAAGCATATCTGAAACGGCAGTAATGACTTTCCTGCTGGTTTGCACACCAGATGACAGTTTTCATATAACCATAACAAGACAAGTAATTTGACAGACATTATTTTAAAAAATGAAACAACAGCTGACCTGCACAGGGTAGTCGTCTGAGTTGTATGTCGCAGTGAAGTCTGACGATGTGAACATGTGCATCTCAAAGGTGAAACTATTTTCCGCGTCAACAACTTGCACACTGAAAACAGAACCATAAAATCTTAAAAAGCATTCATTTTATGCCAATTAGACATTTAGAATGTGTGAAAACATGAACCTGGCATGGAGGCTGCATTTAGATCAAGAATTCTGCACTCATGGTAAGGTTAGCACTAACGTGGATTATGCTAAAGTTGACCCTGAATAAATTATCTAATAGCTAAGCTTGGCTTTGCTAACACTCTGTAATGACACAGCTGGGCTTGTACTGATAAATTCTACCGAGGTGACGGGATGTTGTAAAGGATCTCCCTCCCCGGTGAGACCACGTACTGAAGGAGGAACTTACCGAGGAGACGGGACCACGTACTGACGGAGGAACTTACCGAGGAGACGGGATGTTGTAGAGGATCTCCCTATCCTGTGAGACCACGTACTGACGGAGGAACTTACCGAGGTGACGGGATGTTGTAGAGGATCTCCCTCTCCTGTGAGACCACGTACTGACGGAGGAACTTACCGAGGAGACGGGATGTTGTAAAGGATCTCCCTCCCCTGTAAGACCACGTACTGACGGAGGAACTTACCGAGGAGACGGGATGTTGTAGAGGATCTCCCTCCCCTGTGAGACCACGTACTGACGGAGGAACTTACCGAGGAGACGGGACCACGTACTGACGGAGGAACTTACTGAGGAGACGAGACCACGTACTGACGGAGGAACTTACCGAGGAGACGGGATGTTGTAGGGGATCTCCCTCCCCTGTGAGACCACGTACTGACGGAGGAACTTACCGAGGAGACGGGACCACGTACTGACGCAGGAACTTACCGAGGAGACGGGACCACGTACTGACGGAGGAACTTACCGAGGAGACGGGATGTTGTAGAGGATCTCCCTCCCCTGTGAGACCACGTACTGACGGAGGAACTCACACCGGAACCTCTTGCTGAAGGGCGTCCCTCTCACGGCTCCGTTGTCAGACGTCAGCTGATTGGCGATGGCCTCGTTGGTGAAGATGAATTTATCGGCTTCTGAAGACTGGAAACAGGGATAAAGGCAGATTCACTTACTCAGCAATCAGAAAAACAAATCTTTGTGATGAATTGTCATTTTTAAAAAAATATTGTCATTTACAATGGCATGTACTACAAGTACTTTTGTTTTACTGTATGCTTCCTACAATTTTGCTCAGTGCAAGGTCACATGGACCATTTCTGGACACTGAACTAACTCTCAATGGAGCAGTATCTGCTCTCCGTAAGTCAAAAGCACCTAGCCTAGACAAGCTTGAACAACTGCAGGGGTTACAAAGGCTGCTCGGGAATCTCTCTACCCCATCTAGGCCGGGATGACTATGATTCACTCACACCTGGAAGGACCTCTACTCATTACGATACATGTAGGTGTGACTCTCGTCAAACATGGGACCTCCATTTATTGTCCGTAGCAATCATCGCTCGCCTCAACTAGATTCTACTGTATTTTGCCTGTTTCTCCGTTTTCAACATGTAAATGGTCATTGGTTAAAACTTCTAGCCATCTAAATTTGCAGTTACCACCTGGTGAAATGAAAAATATCAAACAATAAACAAACTTATTTAAAAATTCTACTCTCTACATCTATTTTTCACTTGTCTATTCCCTATCGTCCAGAAGCCTACTCACATCTACTGACAGTCTGTCTATTCTCCATTTTCCACATGTCTACTCACATCTACTGACAGTAGACCGTGTCTATTCTCCATTTTCCACATGTCTACTCACATCTACTGACAGTAGACCGTGTCTATTCTCCATTGTCCACAAGCCTACTCACATCTACTGACAGTAGACCGTGTCTGTTCTCCATTGTCCAGAAGGCTACCCGCATCTACTGACAGTAGACCGTGTCTATTCTCCATTGTCCACAAGTCTACTCACATCTACTGACAGTAGACCGTGTCTATTCCCCATTTTCCACAAGCCTACTCACATCTACTGACAGTAGACCGTGTCTATTCCCCATTTTCCAGAAGGCTACCCGCATCTACTGACAGTAGACAGTGTCTATTCTCCATTGTCCAGAAGGCTACCCGCATCTACTGACAGTAGACCGTGTCTATTCTCCATTGTCCACAAGCCTACTCACATCTACTGACAGTAGACCGTGTCTATTCCCCATTTTCCACAAGCCTACTCACATCTACTGACAGTAGACCGTGTCTATTCTACATTGTCCACAAGCCTACTCACATCTACTGACAGTAGTCTGTGTCTATTCTCCATTTTCCAGAAGCCTACTCACACCTACTGACAGTAGACCGTCTCTATTCTCCATTGTCCACAAGCCTACTCACATCTACTGACAGTAGACCGTGTCTATTCGCCATTGTCCACAAGCCTACTCACATCTACTGACAGTAGTCTGTGTCTATTCTCCATTTTCCAGAAGCCTACTCACACCTACTGACAGTAGACCGTCTCTATTCTCCATTGTCCACAAGCCTACTCACATCTACTGACAGTAGACCGTGTCTATTCGCCATTGTCCACAAGCCTACTCACATCTACTGACAGTAGACCGTGTCTATTCTCAATTTTCCAGAAGGCTACCCGCATCTACTGACAGTAGACCGTGTCTATTCTCCATTGTCCACAAGCCTACTCACATCTACTGACAGTAGACCGTGTCTATTCCCCATTGTCCACAAGCCTACTCACATCTACTGACAGTAGAGTGTCTATTCTCCATTGTCCAGCACCCTACTTACGTCCTGAATGGTCCCGCAGTCCTGCAGACCTGCCCGCAGAGTCACCTCCGTGTCTGTAACCGTGGCGCCGCAGCTGGCGTCCAGCAGGTGCATGTTGTCCACATCTACCGCTGGTAGCGCCGCTCTGGGGAAGGTCACGGTCATGTGATCCTGATGACACTCCACGTTCACGATAACCTCAGCTGGAAAACATGGCCAGCGATCAAATCTACTGTTAGACGGGCCCTAATGACCAGGTCTCAAATTCATACCAGGAACACTGTAAAAAGAGAGCCTTACCCAATGATCTTAACCCCGTCTAAATTCCAACCATAATCCAGCCTTTAGCTGCCAATGCTGAACTTTTTCTTTGCTCAATAAAATTATTGATGATCAATTAATTTCATTCTAGGTCAAAAGTAGAGTGCAGCCTTTCTGCAGTCAATCGCGTTGGAAGATCAAAATCTCCCTACATCCATGCCTCACCACCAACCAACCTGTTGTGTTTGTCCCACTGATCTCTCCAACTTCCTGGTCGCCATCTCCAAACGCCGTCAGGGTGAAGGTGTACTCTGTGTCTGCCCACAGTCCGGGCACGGTGGCCGCGGTGTCGCCCGGGGAGGGTGGGGGAGACAGGTCCCGGTGCGAGGCCCCGGGGGGACGATAGCGCAGCCGGTACCGGGTTATATTCAGGTCAACAGGCGCCCTCCAGGACAGGGTCATGTAGTCCATCCCGACATCCGTGAAGACCAGGTCAGACAAGCCTGTGGGGATAGTCTTTTTAGCCCAACAATCATTATGCCGTGAACAACAATATACGGCGCTGCTTCTTCCAGATATCCCGCTGACGCAAAGGACAGAGAAAAGGCTAGACACACGACGATGTGAGAAGATAACATGTTTCTGCCAATTTGCCTACCGGAACAACAATACGAGCTGCTTTCTACAAGAGACAAAACATATATTGTTGCTTTACTTAATTCTCAGTTTTCTGAAGAAAGATGCATAACTGTGTATCATATTAGTGTATGTGCATACCACCGTATAATAACTGATTTGGCTTCAGTTAAATACATTAGGAAGACAACTTTGATCCTGTCCTACCCAGATCACATAGGAGAACCTCCATCCTCATGCTGGGATATGCCTGCCATCCCACCGGATGGAACCGAACAAACCTTGCCGTGACGGGTGGAGAAAGGCGATGTTCAACCTGGGTGTTGTCGTCGTTGTTGCCATTAAACACCTATATGTAAATGAAGGAATAACTGAATAAATAAACAAATTATATGTATATATATATATATATATATATATATATATATATATATACATATATAGTTATATATATAGTTAGATAGATAGATAGATATATAGGTATCAAATTCACATACAAGTACGTTAGTCTGACCACGTTTGATTTGGAAAGGCTCACATTTAAACTATTAGTTCATTGATAACAATCATGTCAGTCTGATATCAACTATACGATAACACTTTTATAGAAATCAAAAGAATATGCTGTTCTTTGGATATAATTCTACTTTTTTGCTGCCACTGCCTTTACATTTTCACTCACATCCACTTGCATATTACCAGCATTTCTTACGTTCCCCGTGCTCCCAAAGGTTCGAGTCAAAGTAGATTGTCTAATTGATATAAAAGAAAAGAACTGGTAACACCATATCGTAAAGTTCAGTATCTTTAAGGTGACGCACATACTTACAATTTGCAATCGGATAACATCTCTGTACCTTTTCTTGTCCTTGTTCGGAGAAGGTGTCAAACAAGACGCCATCAGAGCTGAAGCTTAGTTTGTAACTGGTCACCCATTGGCCGGAGGCAGCTCTTCCTTGTGTGATTACACCTGCAATACTGGTCACTGAATTCAGATCAACCTATGGTTTTGATTCAGAAAAATACAAAGGGAACATAACGTGGATATATGTCAATGTTTCCACTTTCATTTTGACAATCACTAAATCACCAAACAAAACAAAAAAATCTTTCATCTCTAATAAGTCACTGTCATTGACACATGGGACGACTGGTCCATTGAAGTTAGCTGAAAATGTTAAGTTAATACATGCATGTTTGTACCTGTAGCCACTGTCCAATCTCGTCATGAGCGGGGCACCATCCCCCGGCCCATCCACCACCATCACTAAACACCGATGGTTGAGAGTCTAAGCGCGCCTTCTCGGGAGAGCAGTCATGATGGCTGGAAGATGCGGTGATAGTGGCGGCAGCATTTTCCATGCCCAACGGCTGTACACTACACGTCTCTTCAACAATATCGGAAACAGGGACACATTTAGAAACAGAAGTGTTTAACTTAATAGCTGGTCGTTTGGTGTCGCACTTCATATGTTTATTTTCGAATGAACGGACCTTTTACTAGAACATATCGATATATACACAATATGAATCCTTTAAAAAAATTGCAAAAAAATTAATGAGACGATGAAATGATTCACCAGAAGTTATAAGCTGGTTGTAGGAAATGTTTCAGAACAATTAGGAGTAAGCTGTATGCATGCTTTGTAGATTTTCGAAACGCAGTTGATTCGGTATGGCGAAACAGACTGCGATAACATGGGAGTAAGCTGTATCCCTGCATAAATTATGCAGATTTGCAGGTCATTTGCATAATCAGAATATTTCATGGAGGCATGAGGTCTCCGAACTTGTTTTCCTAGGTTCTGTAGATTTTCGTCAAAATCAAAGTTTCAACCTTACATTTAGCTTATTAGTTACAGCCTATTTTGTGGATCACTGTGGACAAGGCTGTTTTGCTAGATGCGCCGTCTATTGTCGTATATATAATACACATAGAAGCATGTATGTTTATCAGACTTGCAAAAAAACAATAAGGCAAAATGGCATTTTATACCTGTGCAGGTGAATCCATCTCCTTCGTAACCGTCGATACATTCACAGATGAAGGAGCCGTCCGTGTTGGTACAGGTTGCCTGGGCGTGGCAGTTGTGTGTGCCATCTGCACATTCGTCGACATCTGTGGATACAAACAACACAGCCACATCACTAATTGTGCTACACTGTAACTATGCTATGAGAGTTAGTGTTTTGATACACTTCTCTATTGAAATGATGCGGTCTAATAGTATAATGTTACGTACATAATATAGTATAATGGCAACATCTCTTGTAGTAGTAACATTACAAAACAAATGGACCAATGAAAATCTTGGTAAAAGCCGGTAGTAACACATTCGTCGACATCTGTGGATACAAATAACACAGTCATGTCACCTTGGCTACTATGTGAGTAAAGCTATGGTGCATTGAGTTTTGATGCATTTCTCAATAAAGATAATGCATTCTTTAAATATATTGTCCAATTCAATGTTCTTACCAGTACAGTTGACTCCATTTCCACTGTACCCTTCAGTGCAATCACATGTAAAATAGCCGTCCGTGTTGGTACAGGCTGCTTGGGCGTGGCAGTTGTGTGTGCCATCTGCACATTCGTCGACATCTGTGGATACAAACAGCACAAGTTTCCATGGATAAATGATGCTGTCTGCCAATAAGCCTACCGGAACAACAATACGAGCTGAATTTCTTTCTACAAAAGACAAAACATATATTGTTGCTTTACTTGTCAGTTTTCTGAAGAAAGATGCATAACTGTGTATCATATTAGTGTATGTGCATACCACCGTATAATAACTGATTTGGCTTCAGTTAAATACATTAGGAAGACAACTTTGATCCTGTCCTACCCAGATCACATAGGAGAACCTCCATCCTCATGCTGGGATATGCCTGCCATCCCACCGGATGGAACCGAACAAACCTTGCCGTGACGGGTGGAGAAAGGCGATGTTCAACCTGGGTGTTGTCGTCGTTGTTGCCATTAAACACCTATATGTAAATGAAGGAATAACTGAATAAATAAACAAATTATATGTATATATATATATATATATATATATATATATATATATATATATAAATATATATATATATATATATATATATATATATATATACATATATAGTTATATATATATATATAGCTATATAGATAGATAGATATATAGGTATCAAATTCACATACAAGTACGTTAGTCTGACCACGTTTGATTTGGAAAGGCTCACATTTAAACTATTAGTTCATTGATAACAATCATGTCAGTCTGATATCAACTATACGATAACACTTTTATAGAAATCAAAAGAATATGCTGTTCTTTGGATATAATTCTACTTTTTTGCTGCCACTGCCTTTACACTTTCACTCACATCCACTTGCATATTACCAGCATTTCTTACGTTCCCTGTTGCTCCCAAAGGTTCGAGTCAAAGTAGATTGTCTAATTGATATAAAAGAAAAGAACTGGTAACACCATATCATAAAGTTTAGTATCTTTAAGGTGACGCACATACTTACAATTTGCAATCGGATAACATCTCTGTACCTTTTCTTGTCCTTGTTCCGAGAAGGTGTCAAACAAGACGCCATCAGAGCTGAAGCTTAGTTTGTAACTGGTCACCCATTGGCCGGAGGCAGCTCTTCCTTGTGTGATTACACCTGCAATACTGGTCACTGAATTCAGATCAACCTATGGTTTTGATTCAGAAAAATACAAAGGGAACATAACGTGGATATATGTCAATGTTTTGACTTTCATTTTGACAATCACTAAATCACCAAACAAACCAAAAAAAATCTTTCATCTCTAATAAGTCAGTGTCATTGGCATGGGACGACTGGTCCATTGAAGTTAGCTGAAAATGTTAAGTTAATACATGCATGTTTGTACCTGTAGCCACTGTCCAATCTCGTCATGAGCGGGGCACCATCCCCCGGCCCATCCACCACCATCACTAAACACCGATGGTTGAGAGTCTAAGCGCGCCTTCTCAGTAGAGCAGTCATGATGGGTGGAAGATGCGGTGATAGTGGCGGCGGCATTTTCCATGCCCAACGGCTGTACACTACACGTCTCTTCAACAGTATCGGAAACAGGGACACATTTAAAAACAGAAGTGTTTAACCTAATAGCTGGTCGGTTGGTGTCGCACTTCATATGTTTATTTTCGAATGAACGGACCTTTTACTACAACATATCGATATATACACAGTATGAACCCTTTAAAAAAATTGCAAAAAAATTAATGAAACGATGAAATGATTCACCAGAAGTTCTATTAAGCTGGTTGTAGGAAAGATTTCAGACAATTAGGAGTAAGCTGTATGCATGCTTTGTAGATTTTCGAAACGCAGTTGATTCGGTATGGTGAAGCAGACTTCGATAACATGGGAGTAAGCTATATCTGAGGGTCCTTTGCATAATCAGAATATTTCATGGAGGTATGAGGTCTCCGAACTCCTGTTTTTCTAGGTTCTGTAGATTTTCGTCTAAGAAATCAAAGTTTCAACCTTACATTTAGTTTATTAGTTACAGCCTATTTTGTGGATCACTGTGGACAAGGCTGTTTTGCTAGATGCGCCGTCTATTGTCGTATATATAATACACATAGAAGCATGTATGTTTATCAGACTTGTAAAAAAACAATAAGGAAAAATGGCATTTTATACCTGTGCAGGTCAATCCGTCTCCTTCGTAACCGTCGATACATTCACAGATGAAGGAACCGTCCGTGTTGGTACAGGTTGCCTGGGCGTGGCAGTTGTGTGTGCCATCTGCACATTCGTCGACATCTGTGGATACAAACAACACAGTCACATCACTTGTGCTACATTGTAACTATGCTATGAGACTTAGTGTTTTGATACACTTCTCTATTGAAATGACGCAGTCTAATATATATTATAATGTTACGTACATAATATAGTATAATGGCAACATCTCTTGTAGTAGTAACATTACAAAACAAATGGATCAATGAAAATCTTGGTAAAAGCAGGTAGTAACGCATTCGTCGACATCTGTGGATACAAATAACATAGTCATGTCATCTTTGCTACTGTGTGAGTAAAGCTATGGTGCATTGAGTTTTGATGCATTTCTCAATAAAGATAATGCATTCTTTAAATATATTGTCCAATTCAATGTTCTTACCAGTACAGTTGACTCCATTTCCACTGTACCCTTCAGTGCAATCACATGCAAAAGAGCCGTCCGTGTTAGAACAGGCTGCCTGGGAATGGCAGTTGTGTGTGCCTTCTGCACATTCGTCGACGTCTGTGGATACAAGTAACACATTCATGCCATCTGTGCTGCTATGTGAGTAAAGCTATGGTGCATTGAGGTTTGATACATTACTCTATGAAAATAATGCATTTTTTAAATGTAATGTTCAATTCAAAAGAGATATACAACCAAATGTCCTTACCAGTACAGTTGACTCCATTTCCACTGTACCCTTCAGTGCAATCACATGTAAAAGAGCCGTCCGTGTTGGTACAGGTTGCCTGGGCGTGGCAGTTGTGTGTGCCATCTGCACATTCGTCGACATCTGTGGATACAAACAGCACAGTCACGTCACTTGTGCTACATTGTAACTATGCTATGAGACTTAGTGCTTTGATACACTACTCTATTGAAATGATGCGGTCTAATAGTATAATGTTACGTACATAATATAGTATAATGGCAACATCTCTTGTAGTAGTAACATTACAAAACAAATGGATCAATGAAAATCTTGGTAAAAGCAGGTAGTAACACATTCGTCGACATCTGTGGATACAAATAACATAGTCATGTCATCTTGGCTACTATGTGAGTAAAGCTATGGTGCATTGAGTTTTGATACGTTACTCAATAAAAATCATGCATTCTTTAAATATATTGTCCAATTTAATGTTCTTACCAGTACAGTTGACTCCATTTCCACTGTACCCTTCAGTGCAATCACATGTAAAAGAGCCGTCCGTGTTGGTACAGGTTTCCTGGGCGTGGCAGTTGTCTGTGCCATCTGCACATTCGTCGACATCTGTGGATACAAACAACACAAGTTTCCTTGGATAAATGATGCTGTGAGAGTTTGTGAATGTCTTGAAATGGGGGTAATGTATGGACTGCAACTGTTACTGAATGTATAATCAGATTTGTTGTTCATATAATTACCGGTACAGTTGACAACGTCTCCATGGTAACCGCCGTGACAGTCACAGATGAAGGAGCCGTCCGTGTTGGTACAGGTTGCCTGGGCGTGGCAGTTTTCTGTTTCATCTGCACATTCATCGACATCTGTGGATACAAACAGCACAAGTTACCGCTGATGAATACTCCAATGACACTTCGCAAATATTGTAAAATGGAATTCAATGGAGGTTATTCAATGATGTTATTATAACAATAATTTATACTGGTCTTAGTTGCAAATCTACAGTTATTATACATTTACATCAAAAGTACTATTGGCACACCAAATCAGTGTGCGTCCTTAATTATGTTCTAGTACATCCCATTCTACTGTGCCTGGTCCCGCAGCCATCACAGTTCTACGTGCTCAATCAGGCAGTCAAGACGGCCTTCCTTCGCAGGGCCTACCCACCCTCGGTGCCGGTTCCTTGCTGAAGGCGATGTTGCCTTTTGTTGGGTAGGTAATTTACGAAGAATATGCACTTTGGATATTGTCATCATGCCCCTCTCATACCACAAAAAAAGACCCCAATGATCAACACGTTCTAGCCATAAAATGCATATGACTATCAACCGCGCAAAATGTTAACACTATGCTATGTCAAACCGACCTCAATACTAGAAACGCAAAGCCGGACGAGGACAACATCTGCTTGACGATATCCAATTACCACAAGGCTTAATGCGCGATCATAAGGAAGACGTGGATATATCGCTATACCGGACGGTGTAGGGTGAAAACTGAAATTACTACATCCATCATAAAACAGCTTCCGCGAAAAAAATCTGCATCATTTCGCAACGGAGTACATGCGACATGCCAAAACACAAACAATTGCGGCAAACGGAACATAGAGATATAGGTGCGAACACTCAACGCAAGACTCTGTCGCTGGAGGTTACCCTCCAGTCACAGAGTAAAATGGTTCTAGATATTCTGCAATACCAAAGAAACTTCCAGGGCCTTGATCTAACCTGTGGTTTGTCCGAGTCGTCGGAAGATTATGTTGGGTGCGCCCACACCCCATACTTGGTTGCTGCTAGAGCTGATGTAAACTTGTTTCAGACTTCCTTCGATTAGCTCCCAGCTACTGCCTTGAGGTGTCTCAGCACTTAAACCTGCAATGTGAGACGGTTGTATCAGTAAAACATAAGATATCGTCAATGCGGAACCCGGAGAAGGGAGCACGTCGTGGGTATGCATTAAAAAATCACAACAATTCAGAATAGACGAGACGACTGACATTAACTAGAAAATGTAGTAACTTTCAGTCATTTCAAACGATCATGTTCCTTGCATGATATCTTTCGCTATGGTACCGACCAAGTTTCCTTTTCTTAGATGATACATGAAGTATAGACATGAAAGAGCCTACCGCGCCGTACGAAGATCTGGTCGTTGCTGGCGACACCCCAGACTTCGCCATTTCCTGATGATATTTGCTTCAGCCCGCCGCTGACCTGTTCCCACCCAGTTCCAGGTGAAGTCTCATTACCGGACGTCCCCGTGCGGTAGAAGATCTCGCCGCCTCTGTTCACGCCCCAAACGCCGGCTCGTCCGACCGACACGAATGTCATCCCCCCATCGATCAGCTGCCAACCTGTTCCTGTATGTGTAGGGACGAGAGAGCACAAGTGTGAAGACAGAACACATATTTCAGTTTATTTCATACACGTTTGTCTGGATTTGTGACTCGTTTGATGGAAGCGGTGCCTCACCTGCTGGATTACTTGCGGTGATTCCAGTTCGCCGAAGAATCTCTTCCCCGGAGTTCACGCCCCACATCTGATTGCTGGTTGCGCTGACATACACCTGCTTCATCCCTCCTTGAATTTGCTGCCAGCCAGTTCCTTGAGGAGAACTCGAACTTATTCCTAAAGTAGAAGAACATTGGATATAGACATAAGACATACAGTACATGTATGCATTAGCATTTGCGAGACAATGGTCTTCTCTTCTAATTTGTACAATGTGCATATCACTGTGTACATCTCTGTTGAAGCTACCTGTACATCGAATATCATGGAAATTCGTTTTTCCTTTTTCGGTTATTCTTGAAAATAATTGACAAAGCCACCCTTGCAGTTCCAGAGCAAGCTGCTAGGGGACAAAACCTACCCTGCTACTTTATTCAGATGAAAAGCTATCTGTCACCACACTACCACGACCATAGCATGTCCAGGGCAAAATCGGAAGTTCTGTTGCAGTACCAAGGTTGACCACAAGGGAGCCTAAAATGGGTCTGGTCTATCGTCGACTCCCCAAGACCTCCCTATTCACCCAATACCACCCGTAATCCATCCATTCTGAAGTTATACTGTGCAGAAATATCCGGATAACAAACAGACACACAAAAAACTATACGTATCTTTCTCATGGAGGTAATAATGAGCTTGCTGATTCTTGTTTTGACAGATTTCAAATCGCTTCACTCAGCATATATCTACATATCATGAACACAGTGCATCTAAGGTAAAGGGACCAGGAAAACTTGCCCAATGACTGACCTAATCGGATTATGATCTCATCCCTGCTGTTGACTCCCCACACAATGTCGTTCCCCGATGAGATCTGTTTTAGTCCGCCATCGATTTGTACCCAGCCCGTGCCCGGAGAGGTCTCGTTCTTGTAAGTTCCAGTTCTGTACCAGATCTCGTCACCACCGCTCACTCCCCAAACACCTGATGAGCCAACCGACACGAACTTCAGCCCTCCGTCAGTTTGTTGCCATCCGGTTTCTACATTTGTAGAAGAAAATGGATCCTCTGAATTGTGTCAAGACCAACCAACATATCTCAACAGTAATTGTCACATGCAGGTCATTTGGTGTTAATATGGTTATAATTAATCCCATACATGAGTTAGTCTCTTAAGTAGTGACAAACCAGGATTGCATGTACAAAGTACAATCAACATGTCTTACACCTTCCAAAAACAGTTACTTAAGCAGCTAGATATGAATTTAATTGGACTCGGTCAGATGTTTCAGGCAGAGCCCATTTCCTTTTGTCATAGACACGGACGAAAGGAAGTGGATGTCGTATTTAAAAGAAGAGGTAAACTGACTGGTATTTCCGTGCCGGATTTTCTGCTAATATTGTCGTTATTATGTCTAGATAACTTGGACATATTGTTGTTTAATTTGATACAGAACAATTGGCCTTTGCAAAAGGAGTGTTGTATTTATGTCAGAACTAATATCTACATATCACCGCCAGTTATACACCATTTCTTTCCGAGTCCGAGAGCTATTGTTTCCCATGAAGATCATATTGTATAGTATGTTTACACATGACTTAAAATCAACGAATGAAGTTCTAGATCTTCTGCAATACGAGAGAAAACTACTAGGGCCTTGATCTAACCTGTGATTTGTCCGAATTTCTACCTCCACCCACCGGCCTACCCATAATGCAGTGTTTCCTGACCTCCACCCAATGCCGTCCCATCATGCACTAGTGATTTCCTTACCTCCACCCAGGGCATGTTTTCAGTCGGCTGCCACGAAGCCAAATTGAAAACACGTATCGCCATTTGGCATGGAGCATAATCGGAAACACTATTATAATCATAATTTCCCTAGGCTTGGCTGTTGAAAGTTCTAAGCTACTTAAACAGTAATGCTGACTATGTTAGAAAGTCTGAAATTGTTACGGGAAAAATCTTACCTTGAGCCGTCCCGCCCGCAGCCAGAGCGAGTAGGACCAGCAGCCCCATGGGTACGGACAGTGGCGGGTCCATTCTGCAATAAAAGTCATCAGGAAGTTAGATTATAACCCAACACACGTGCCGCCATTCCATTAATTCTACACATTCAACTAAAGCAACAAGTGGTTAGGAATATGTTCATATTCAGTAAAAGCAGTAAGTACAAGTAGGTTACAAGTACCTTGTGCACCGCAGCATGTTTGCAAATTAGTACTAACCCTTAAGCTGCTGGATTTTCAGCTCAGTACACGCTTCTAGTGCTGCAGTTTCCAGAGAATCTCTATTAGATTGTGAACCAGCTCATGGTGTAATCCAAAAAGCGCGAGCCATAAACCAACGGTACAAAATAGAAAGCCAGATAACAACATCTAACAAAACGTAAAAAATATCCGGAGCGGAATATCTGCTTGGAGTGTAGTCGCTGTGCATCATGATCACCTTTGTTTTTTCTTGGTCATTAGCAATTGCAACTTTGTAACAAGTAACAGGCTTCATGATGTACAGCTTAGTAATGGTATGAGACCTGAGGAAGATACTTGTAGTTCACCCGGAGAGAATATAAAGGTAAGGACTACAGTAGTACAGGAAACTTCTCTGAGACCTGACGGAAAGACCCTGTTGATAGGTGACTCAAACGTTCGATGATTACAGAGTTACTTCAACGCAGACACAGAAGGATACAAGACAGATAGCCAGCTAGTGATTTCTGCATTCTCAGGTGCAAAAATTGAAACTATGGTATCTAAGCTATCCATTCTGCTATACGTACGGACTAAAACTAACTAAGTAAATATACATGCTGGAACAAACAACCTCAGAACGGACTCGATAGAAGTAATTATGGCTAAATACAAAAATGTTTATGTCGAGGAAGTGAAGAGATGTCAACCAGAGTGTCAGGTAGTATTTGCAAGCCTGCTTCCCAGACTAGACAGCAAAGAGAAGAATGACAAAGCTATGCAAGTGAACTGGGAGCTACAGCAACTTGTCAGCCAGCTATATGGTGCCAGGTATATAGACTGCACAGACCGGTTTATGGTGGAAGGTCTGGTAGATGCTAGCCTATTTAAAACTGATGGTTTACATGTCAATAAAGAAGTCACTGAAATCTGGGCTTCATTTATGTTAGATAAGACAGGCATACACAGTCACAATACTGTATCATATGGAGCTACTGGTATTCATTTCAGAGAACAGGCATTCTGGACAGAAATGTCAGGTATGCGGGGTACAAGGTCACAGTGTAAGAGTATGCAGGCATAGACCACAATGTTTTACATGTGGACAGTATGGCCACAAGTCTAAGTACTGTAACCTTGTCTGAATCGCTGGCAATGAGGAAAATGCCCCAAGTCACCATGTTGAAAGAACTACACTAACCGTCATGTCATGGAATGTTAATGGCCTACTATCTAATTGAAACTAGATGACTGTGACTTCAAAAAGTTTTAAAAAACAGTATGGTGTATTTGGACTACAGGAGACATGGGCTCAAGACAAAGACAAGGAGGACATTACCCTAGAAGGCTACACAGTATATACTAGCAACAGAGTTAAAAAGAAAATTCGGGAGGACTAGCTATGTTTATAAGAGATGAATTCAACAAAGGAGTGAAACAGCTGCTAAGTCTGTCTAAAAATATAATCTGGTCATTCTGGTGTTTATGCGACAAAGACTTCTTAACATGACAAGCAAGTTTGCTAATTGGTCTGGTTTATGTGTCCCCCGCTGACTCACCTACACACGACGCAGAGGATATTTTTCAAATAATTGAATCTGAATTATTCCAGTACTCTTGAGAAATAGATAACTGTGATTATATGCTAATGGGAGACTTTAATGCTAGAATCGGCTTCCTGTCTGACTATGTGTTAGAGGAAATAGAGGATGATGAATTTGTCCCCCTCCCACAGTGATATATGGTAGACTCAGTGCCTCCCCAGAGGACTTCCCAGGACAATCAAATCAATGGGTTTGGTTATAATCTAATAATCGTATGTAAGACAACAAACTTAAGAATTGTTAATGGCAGGTTGTTTGAAGATAAAAATGTTGGAAGCTTAAATGTGTTCGTGAAAACATCCACAACAAAGACGGGTTACCAGGAAGAAGTGTGGTAGACTATATACTGGTAAAAGATAACATATTAACCTGAATTAAAGACTTCTCAGTAGTATACAGAGTGGAGTAAGACCACATGCCCCTGCTATGTAAGCTTCCCATCAATAACCCTTTAGTATATACCAAACACAATACCCAGAATAATGGATCAGTAAGGTATAGATGGAATGGGGATAGAGTTGAAGAATTCAAAAGCAGACTACAAGGACAACTGGTAGAAGGTCTACTACAAGAAACAGTCACTGATATCCAGGGTAATCAGGTAGATACGGCTGTGGAAGAAATAGGACAAGCACTAGAATCAGCTGCATCTCACATGGGACAAAACATGTAGAGGAGAGGACTTGGTAAGGAACAACCAAGATGAATGGTATGGGCAGGATTGTGAACATGCAAAACAAACTTTGAATAAGAGCCTACATAGATTCAGGAGATCTCAATCAGAAAATGATTGGAGAAATTTTAGACAGGCTAGAATGGAATATAAGGCCATTGTAAGGACAACGCACAGATCACATACTGCACGTATGAGAACACAGCTAAAGATTACAAAAAGGAATCTAAGGAATTTTGGAAATTAAAGGAAAGAGAATTAATAACATTGGAAATATTAGTGCACATGATTTTGCTAATTATTTTGAAGAACTTTTCAATAAGTCAGAGGAGGAACATACAGCCGAGAGTAATGCCAATAGTATGTGTGAAAAGTTTGATCTCTTGGTTTGTTGACAGCCTAGATAAAGAAATATCTGAGCAGGAAATTTTAGACAGTCTCAAGAATCTCAAAGCAGGCAAAGCACCTGGCATGGACAAACTATTACCAGAGTTTTTTTCATGGGAGTATTTCAATTTTGTTATCATACCTAGAAATGTCATTCAATAAATGTTTCATGCTTGGTGTTATTCCAAAACAATGGTCAGAAAGGTGTTATTCAACCATTATTAAAATCTGGAAAAAAAGATGAGGTGGGAAATTATAGATTTCTGAAGTATTACTCTCTTATCAGTATTTGGCAAATTGCTTCTTGCAATCCTGAGGAAAAGATTGAATATTTGGGGTCAGGCTGAAGAGAAACTAGTGGAATCGCAAATGGGGTTAGGAAGGGTTATGGTGTTTTAGATAATTTGTTCTGTCTAAATGCTATGGTGCATAAATATTTATCACTGGTGGACGTTTCTATTGCGTATTTGTAAATTTTTCCAAGGCCTTCGATAGTGTTAATAGAGGGTATTTGTGTATGAAATTAATAAATTGGGAAGTAAGTAGTAAAATGGTTAAACTAGTTCAATCACTATATGCCGAAGTAAAATCCTGTGTCAGACTGAAGAGTGAGATGAGTGAGGTATTTACATGTAATAGATGGGTAAGACAGGGGTGTATATCATCCCCCTTCTTCTTTGCCTTCTTTATAAGTGACTTAGATGATTATTTTTCACAAAGTGGTTGTAGAGGTACACAAGTAGATGATGTTGAAATTTTAAGCTTAATGTTCGCGGATGATCTAGCCTTGTGTGCCGACTCAATAGTAGGTCTGCAAAGGGTGCTTAATGCACACACAAAATATTGTGAAAAATGGCAGATGACAGTAAATTTAGTTAAGACTAAAGTGATAGTTTTTCGGAATGGAGGTAAGTTAAGGCGGTCGGAGAGATGGTTCTATGGTGGAAAGAAAGTTGAAGTGGTAAACACGAGTACTTAGGTATAACCATCTCTTCTAGAGGAAACGTATAGGGCTCAGGGCATCACAGGCATCCAAAGCAATTTTCATACTGAAGAAGAGGATCCACAAGTTTGGTGTATTATCCCCAGAGTTAGTCTTTAAATTGTTTGATACTATTTTGCCTATTATGATGTATGGGTGTGAAATATGGGGGTTCCATCCGTGTAAACAACTAGAAATAGTACACAACACAAATATAGCAGTTAGAGGAGAATTAAGGAGACACCCTCTTTATATACAGAGACAAATTAGAATTATTAAATTTTAGGTAAAAGTGTTAGAGATGAATGAGAACAGATATACAAGGAGATGCTACAAACTACTATACGAGCTTGACCAGGTGGACAGGAAGTCCTGGTTAAGCCAGGTAAAGCAGCTGCTGTTTTCCCATGGTCTGCAAGAAGCATGGTATGGCCAAGGGGTAAGTAATAAGGAAGCATTTTTTGAGGTCTTTAAAAAAAGGTCC
>NC_049983.1:28822107-28823454 GCF_000003815.2 Branchiostoma floridae
GGATGATTTATTTTGTGTTGATGTGCAATTACTTCCAATTGACGTACTAAATGCGAGGACTAATCCTTGTGTGGTTTTTGTTTCTTGTGATTTATTTATTCATTTGAAATAGTTGTGTATTTTCCACATAAGTTCATGTCCTTGTCAGGTTTTATGATTTCACTTTTGTTCATGAAGTTGTACATTTATTTTAATATAACTATGATTTTGGTTCTGCTCTTATATTGATCATATTTTCATTTTAACTTATGTACAATTGGTAGCTTTATTTTATTGATTTCATTGTTGAGTGTATGTATATGTCTATGTTACATTGCTATGGCCCATTGGCGACAGAGAGCAAATAAAGATCATCACTTCACATCGCCAAAGTTTAAAAGGTTAAACTGTGCATCAGTGCAGAAAAACCCGCCTCGTCGTGTTTAAAACCAACAGCCCTCAGGCGCCCGGCCCAAAGTAGCTATATCGCACGCGCCCTGGCACGCGTACGCACGCGCGCGAACAAGTAAACATGTCAGGACTCTACAGAATTCTTCCGACATAACATATCCCTGAGACACGTCAAATCCCTGTGATCCTAGAAATATGAAAACAGAACATGCACCGTACAAAATGTCCCACCCTTTTTGGCTCCGACCTCTTTGAAAGAAAAGTCTTATGTCATGCCCACACTTTTAACCGCAAACATCAGGGGTCGATAAGCTTTCGCCGCCGGGCATGTTCTCAGCAATACGTCTCCTACTTCTACACGGCTGAACCATGCTTTACGCTGTGGGTGCACAAAAGTTACTGACTGACAGTAGCACACAGAAGTTCCATTCCATTTTGTACAAAAGTCTGAAAGGAATTTGTAAGGCTCTTTTCTACTAGACGGCGAGCCAAGCGATCCAAGTTGAGCAATCAAGGGGGAACCAAAATTACTTAAGTGACCAAATTAAATATTCTGCACGTGGTATGAGGTATTATTTAGAAGACAGAGAAACATACAGAACAAAAAAAAAACATTTTTTATCTATGACATTCGCTGCGCGACCTGTCAAATGTTTGGTCCTCAGAAGTCAAAGTAGTGGAAAGGGGTATAAGACATTGCAGTGGGCAAAAATGAAAATACAACTGCATTTGCATAATACGTTTTCAAAGTCTACAAAACAAGCAAATTAACAAATAAATGAGAGTGAAAAGAGCTCAAAGTTTTCTGCCTTTGAAAACTCCCAACAATACAGTACTGAACCTTGCCAAGAACGCGACATATAAAAAACTGGAAGCCTATCTACAGTACCAGGGTACACCCGCTAGGGGGCCATAAACTAATCATTTTTCCTGATTTTTCACCCCTATCGGCATATC
>NC_049983.1:28824254-28826463 GCF_000003815.2 Branchiostoma floridae
AGACTTCCATGTCGTCAGGTCCTCTATGGCTATGGTTTGGCGGGACAACGAGCGGTGACGCGTCCGTGTGAAGACTAACATGTCGTCAGGTCCTCTATGGCTATGGGTTGGCGGGAAAATAAGTCGCGACGCGCCCGTGTGAAGACTACCATGTCGTCAGGTCCTCTATGGCTATGGGTTGGCGGGAAAACAAGTCGCGACGCGGGACAACAAGCCGCGTCGGGCGTGGCGTAACTGGTAGAGCGTTCGGCTCGGAATCTATAGGTCCTGAGTTTGATCGGTAAAAATGGGTACCTGACTTCGGTCGGGGAGGTAAAAGACTACATTTATCTTCTGTCTGTACCGTGTATGTGGCACTGTTAATTTGAATAAAAAAAACTTGAGTGCGGTGCGATATTGTCCTTGTCTGTCCAAAAGCAAATAGAAAAAAAAGAAAAAAGCCATGACGCGTCCTGCAAAGCCGACCGTCAGCGTTGGAAACCGCGATCTCCTCCCGTCCTATGGTTGGCGGACACCAAGCCGCGACGCGCTCTGCCGTGCAGCTCACACCTCGCCGCGCCTTCTGTGCGACTGCAACGTGGCAACAGTGGCGTGTGGGTCGTGGCAATCGTCGGAGCTCGCCTTTTTTCGTGACAGGACGACACACGACGGCGGCAGCCTAGAAAAAACCTCCAAGGCCCGACTTGTTCACGTCGCCAGGAAAGGCCCCGTGATATGCACCGTAGGGTAGGTTATCGTCAGCCGTGGAAATACCTATTCTCCCGGTCGGTGCGTGAAGCTAAGGGCACCACCCACCGTAGAGTTGGCTATCGTCAGCCGTGGAGACAGTTAAAATACGTTTTCTCCCGATCAGTACGTGAGGAAACAGCGCCATGTGGCCACAGCCAATCGGTGACCGTGAAAGTCAACAAGTTACGTCTTTTCTGTAGTGCCAGACCATCTTGGATCGCGTTTTCCGTGTCTGGCTACGTACTCTAGACAGTAAACATGTATTGGACACTTTTAAATCTGAGATAAAATTTGGTTTCTGCATTGTATATTCACTGGATCCGAAGGATGTAAAACCAAATAAAAGAAAAACCAAAGTCTTGATAGAAAATCGTAGTGCGGGTAGCTAAACCACGAGAGAAGCAAAAGTAGTAGGAATAAGCACGATTAACTTCAAATATAAGAACAGAATGAAAATAACCACGGAAAACATTGCCGATAGAAAACATATGACGTCGCGGTACACGGTCTTTACTCACAGTTGTGTGTTGCTTGTCTTTCCTGGCGGGATTGGCAACCGACGTGCTGGCAACGGTTGCTGCTCGGATAAGCGTAGGTCCTTCCCACCGACGGCGCGCGCACTATCTGTCAGGCGGCGGTTGATGAAGACTTCGGTGCAGGGACGTCTCTGAGCTGGTTTCTCTCCGCGGTCTGACGCAAGCTGCAGGCCAGACCTTCTTTTCTAGCCTGTCTGCAAGTCTCCTCCCCTTCCTGTCTCCCACGTGTTGACGGGAATTCCGAGGAGCCAGATACATCACACTTCGAGGCAGTCACGGAATCCGAGTATTCGTCGACAATCAGATGTGGTGTTCTGGGTATACTAGTATATCCTCCCCCACAAAAACGATACATCACAACTACTAAAAATGACAGGTCCGAGTGACATCATTGTTCCCTCAAGCAGATACGCGGTAGCAGTTGCTAGTCACTACCAGGCTCTCACGAGGGTCCAAAGCAGCAGAAATTGGCCACAATAAGGGGTGCTGCTTTACAAAAAGAGTCAGCTGACCGTAGAAGGTCCAACTGGCCATTAGAATATCTAGAGCCGATCAACTTCCTATGCACGCCATTTCCACTGTTTGTGAGTTAAACAGATTTTGCGGATAATAATTTACTACAGTTATTATTTACGATTATTCTGTTCTAATAAAATTTCGAAGCCTTTGTGATATGGCTTTTTATATCATACCTGTGAAGCGAAAACGTTCGATACAGGTGTCAGAGATACAGGTGTACGAGATAAGGACTTATTTTGATAGCGCGCGCTGCCTGGCCATCCAAAACAAGTATATGGAAAACATCACTCTACATTCGGTACATCACTCCTAAACAAGCATTTAAAATGAAAGGTAGGCAATGATATGCCATACACTATATTGGCACAAAGATTTGATTTGAACAGATCTCAAAGCGTTAAGCTAACGAATGAAGCGTTAACTTG
>NC_049983.1:28836044-28857815 GCF_000003815.2 Branchiostoma floridae
ACGAGTCAGGCGTTATCTTTTTAATACCGGATAATAATAGTAAGTATACAAAAATGTTCACTCCTTCATTGAATCCCGGATAATGAAAAACAAAGAAAGGGTAGCAAAAGATTTCCTCCTTCATCTTAACGGTGATCTGTGTTAAAACGTTTATCTCAGGGCCATCTTATCTTAACTGGTAACCAATCATGTGAGAACAGAAACCTGGATTTCTGCAGTTGAAACATTCAAGATCATGCTGGTATTAGTCTCACAAACCAACAGCACTTAAAGAGACGCGATGTTTCTTTAAACAAATGTGATTTGGGAGAAAACTGACTCGACATTACTTGATTTAAGATTATAGAACCGAAACAAATTAGTATAGTACAGTATATATTATTATAAGAGTATAGTATAGTACATGTATCAATATAGTATAGACTCCAATATCAGCAACGCTGCCTGAGAGTCTGTGTAATGAACTTGTCACATTTCCTTATAAATGAATTATTAAATAAATAGTATAGTACAGTTTAGAATAGTATAGGTAAGTTTTTCCAACACAATAGTTGACGTGTCGAATTTTGCAACATCTTACAAACCACCAATTGCCGGTTGACATCTAGCTATATTTGCTATCTTAACAGCAACACATGAAAATCTTATTATTATTTCGTCCGAAATGACCAACCCATATATACAAAAAGCCGTGTAATTCATATCAAGTTTAAACAGAGATTTGTTTCCTCTATCAACGAGTCGAATATTCCATCTGATGACAAATGATGATGATGACGATTCCATCTGAGATGTTTCCCCAATACACTTTAATGAAGAGCCATGTCATCTCTTACCGGCTGGCCTGGTGACAGAATCTCACAATCGTGGGATTGGTTGCAATATTATGTGATCTGCTGTACCCACGTTCCAACGGTTAAGGACTTAGGCAGCGAGAAGGCAAAGTTGGGCCTTGTGTTTAGCCCAGTGGATATTATAAGTAATCCGAACACAAAGACTGTCACCTAATTATCCATTACACTAACTAATCTGAGCATAACCTAAGGTCCCGTTTCCGAAACAGGCCTGGCCGGGATGATCGCGGAAACGAAAAAAGTGTTTACCCAATACAATACAGGGATTATACTCTTATTGTTGTTTTTCTTATCGTATTTTCCGTTTTCGGGCCGGGCCTCTGGTTGGGAATTGGATGAATACAGAAGCTAATCTAAGCATGGAGGGGTCAGCTTGATTAAGTTTATCCCTGGCATGACAAAATTTGAAGTTACTCCCTGAGGAAAAACAATATGCTCTGAAACACATATGTACCAAAACATCAGAGGTGTTTATTTTAATGAGAGTACCAAACACAAAATCAATAAGGAACTATTCACTTAAAACTTAAAACTAAAACCGAACTAGAATCTCGAACGATGAACTTTTCAACTTAAAATCAACCCTCAACCCCAGGAGCGTGTGTAATGGAGGCTTAAAACGAAAGCCGAAATAAAATTTCGACCCATCTAGTTTTCAACTTAAAATCACCTAAAAGGGACCTTCTAGCCATCCCCCGGGGTTCCAGACGGGGAGTCCTTGGCAGGGTGAGCTTCTATCCCCGCCGGCCAGCTAAGCTCATCCCGGTGATTTCGCCTGACTGAATCCAATCAAGAGGGCCTTCGGGGTGGAGGCGGGGCTGAGGCAGAATTTCCTCGGGGTATGTTACAGTTCGTGCCGAAGAGCTGGCGTGTGTGGGCCCTGGTAATAATCTGGTTATCTGCAATTCATCTTGTAACGTCGGGAAGAAAAGCCATTTCCTTTCTGCTAATATTCGAGGGTGGTCAAAGATTGGTCTGTTCTTATCATGTCTTTATTTGGTATATTAAGTATGGAAAGGTTTATTTAGAAATCAGTTGATACTTCTGTCTAGATAGTGTCGACTTTTCATGATTCTCACAACATTCTTGCTACATGCTATATTTCTTTGTTTAAGCCTTATTCATGACAACATCAAATCGGCCTGCGCTTTTCAGTGAGGTCATAAGGGAAGAGGTAAGGGTACGGGTCAGACAACTATATAAAGATATACATCCGTTACATCAATTAAAGTACTGACAAGTCTATGAACATTTTACACACGCATGGTACATAATATAGATATTCTTCGCTTGCTCTAATAATCGACTTTTAATCCGCATTGGAACGTATCAGTGACGATAATCCACGTTCATACAGATCCACTCACATTCAGCTTCAAGTCGTAGTTATCATATTGCACTTAGTATCATATGTTATCTTCACTAACTTTAATAGCAAAATCTAGATATAACGTTACTGCAAGTCTGGAATAAGCTTTTCTTATGTGATATAAGATGCCAAAAGAATTACAACTAATGCAAGGGAAATTCATGTTCTGAGGTAAGAAAGTCTTCGTTAGTTAATCCTACGGCCGGTGGCCTAAGATAGTATCATAAGCTGGCCAAGAAGTTTGGCCTGACATTAGGTTGGCGGATTTAACTCTTGGCCAGCTTTATGATACCATCTTATGCCACCGTAGGATCTACTGGCCGAGATTATTGGCTAGCAACTTGTTAAAAGCCAGTAAATTTTCCTTAAATAATGATTAACTATAAGATATGCTGAGCGTTCCAAAATCTCAAAAAGTATGTTCATTTTCTGACGTTTGATACCCTAAAAAACTGATCGATGTTTTGTTACCTTATAGCATGTCGCCCGTATCAAATTTTCTGTTGCAAATCATTCTTTGATTGTGCACTATTTTCATAGCCTCTGTGTATTCGCAACCTTATTTTTCCATGATGGCATTGCCTGCTTTTTTTCCTTTTTATAAAGATATAAATAAACCTTCTCTATTTCCAAATTCTTGATTATATCATGCTCCTGACGCCCTTAAGAAAAATAAAAGCTGGTTAACCAAGCTTGCCCAGGATTTCCTGTCAACTTTATCAGGTTTATACAACAACTTTTAACATTTCCCTCTGTACCTATTTCAATAAATTTCAACGCTTTCAACCATGTACCAAAAGAAGTCTAACAATTTTTATTTGTCCAAAATGTCATCACCATCTCATGTTGTCAAGCTATTTTCGGACTTTTAGTGTGCGTCTATTCAACCCTCTTGAACTGCTACATTGCTGTGACCCGTCTGACCCCAAGATAGTATTGCACATTTGTTACGCACTATATCTTTTTGCATGTAAGTGTAAAATCACCGCAAAAGTCAAATTTATAAGGATTAATTATGACAAGGTTGGAAAACTTTCACGAAAGAACCCAGGTACTGGGTTGTGGATGTCGGGTGTTTTGTCTCTTTCTAGGTTTCTTAAAACAGGATGTAATATTTCTTTCTCTGCATGCATCTTAAATCTCTGCATCTATCAATACAATTCATTGAGGTAAATAACGTGTTCTTGAAAAGGTCACTCATCCTTAATTTGGTGTTTCCCAAACGGTATTGTCTTTCTCGCTTTCATGGCATAGAGCCTCAAAACGACGTGTCAAATCTTGCACACCCTTGTTACAGACACCTATTTTCTTAAATCAGTTTCTGAAATTCCTTTAGGATCCCTTCTTGCCACAATTTTTTTTTACACCAGTGGCAGTTCGACAGGCCTCCAACCGATCTCACAGTTTGTAGGCGGTAAAATGTCTGCTGCAATCTATTCATGCGTGAAAAGGTCACGGAGTTAACCGACCTGTCTGCAGCTGTTTGCGAAACGATAATGTTCGATTACCTGGAAACTTGCTCGTTTATTATAACAGATTTGTTTTCTAACCAGGGAAATATCAGCAGGGAACATTTTATATATAGAAGTTCGCCTTTGGAAGGAAACTGGATCCCGTTTTTAAACAATGTTCTTCAATATCAGACAAGAAGGTAAATATATAAGAACAGTAGTAAATGGTTAGGCCAGATCAGCTAAATGTTGTTTATCATTTGACATCTCATGAACATTCGAACACAGGCCGTTTAAAGCTCATCCACAGAATATACCACACACATCCGTATTGAAAAGACGTGCTCCGGGCAAGACTAGTAAGCAGTCCACACACAGAGGTTTCAAAATGGTCGTGTCTAGAAGAAAATCTCCAGCCAGGTTAGGGCTGTATAATGTACCAAGTGAAGGTTTGATGTAAGATTTCCCCTTCAGGGAACTGGAGAATAGAACAGCTACATCACACATAAACCAAGGGACAAACGCGCAAACTTTAACCCATTAGATATGCTATACATCAGTGAACATCTGTTGTAGTACTGCTGAATTAAAAAAAGACATTCCAGCCTCCACATTTATAGAACCAATTGTAAAGAACTGTAACACGCACCATTGTTGTTCTCTGCTCTCTTGAAGCAAGCTTTCTGTCCAAGTCACCGGACGTATTCCTAAGTCGGAGATGACCTCCACACGTCACCCATAATCCATGCATCGCTTGTCGTCCAGAGCACATGGTAAATCTCTAACTGGCGAAGGAAATAACCTATCCATAGTCAACACTTCACAAGTTACCAAAAACATTGATCAGATAGAAGGAACATGGCGGCAAACGACCTTCTGTAAAACCTTAAGTTGAAAAACCGGTTGTACACAAGGTCGCTTATCGTGCAGGTACATTAACGACATCTATCGGTCCCACTGTACCACTACATGTGCCACCAAATGACTCATTGACAACTTGTGCGGAACAACATCTGTATCTGTAGCTGTATCTATATGTACTTACTTACTTTACTTTGGTCGAGCTCCCGCTCGAGCCAAGCTAGAAAGTCGTCTCCACTCCTCCCTGTATATGTAAATAGCCGGTAAAACCGCCGTTCAGCGTAACACACCAGCTTCGCAGGCACGCGGCGCAGCAGCAGTTGGTTATGTTACAACGAACAACCTGTCACACCTAACTTTTGCACATCTATCTGCAAGTGTTCTTTAAAACTACCAAAAGAAGATGTCCCTACTGTACTTGGTGATAACGAATTCCACTCTACGATAGTTCTGGGAAAGTACGAATTTTTGAACACATCAATTCTAGGTTGGTAACTCTGGTACTTGAAGTCACTGCTGTTTCTTGTTCTTTGTTTAGCCGGTATTAGATACTTATCAGTCGGTACGTCCACCAGTTTGGTTCTGTACCCTTTCAAGTTTATCTTTGTCTTTGTGGAGATAAAATGGAAGGTTTCAAGAACTCGATATATTGGATGGAAAATAAGGAAAGTTTGAGCTCCTGAGGAGGTAGATTTTAGAGAAAGTTGTTGGGCTACCCTTCCTATTGTATAGGCCGTGAGATAGACGGATTTCAAACATTTGTTTAACCCTATTCAGCCCGAAATTTTGGGGTCAATCTGGGAGGGGGGGCTAAAGAACAACGCCTAAACTTGTATGAAATAACAGTAAAGTCAATCTGAAAAATCTAAGGTCTCTGGCAACCTGAATACACTACACTATTTTCAGGTTATAAAAAAATTGAATTTTAGCCCAACTTTAAAGCAATGGAAGTCTATAATTGGAGAGCTATCAAATGAATGCTAACAAACTTTGTTTCTTATTTTGTTGCTACGCGATCGTCCTCTAAAGTGGGCCAATTTTCAAGATTTTGATAATATTCTATTTTAAAACAGTATGTCCCATCCAGAGGATCTTAAGCTATGCCGACACATATTCAGAAATGCAGACAGCAGAGATCCATAAAACATACATCCCTCATCAAGGAGGTACGAAGTAGATTGTCGTGTCATGAACAAGCATTTATCAGGTTACAGCTAATGTTGGGTACCATGCATATATTAATACTGAGCTCTGGCTGAAGATCACCGCTATTCAGGTGCCGAAATGTCAGATGGAAGAGCCATTTAGCAGGCGGGATACAATACCGGTGATTAAGAAACACGTGACTGCAGCAGCGGGTCCCAAGTGCCAAATAGCCTGTGTCGCCCCCCATCTTTGCTCAGTGTTAGACGGTGGGCACGACTGTACACAGCCTCTTTCTCCCCTCAGTTCAGTCATCCCTCACCCCTCTCGCAAGGAAATACGGCTCTTAATCAAGAAGAAACGGAATATTACGGCGACTCTATTTATGCACTGAGATACTTCTAAATTGGCAGAATTTGGTCGTTGATATTCGAGGAATCTGGATTGTACAGAATGTTCGGTTTCACCAACGTTAGTTTCTTTTCACCACCCTTATTTCTTCTCCTCACACCACACCACACCACACCACACCACATTTACTTTCTTTTGGTGTCTGGCCATAGGCGATACAAATATTTTCCTTGGGGTCTGTGTGGGTTTGAGAACGTCATACGTAATGCTGTTGTTGTTTTTTTATTGGCTTGTTCCGACTCAGGTGCTATACTTTTTGATGGCTCAACTGGGGTATAAGGATTGGATCACGTGACCCTTGAAACGGTGCGAATAACAGCTCTTTTGTGGTCTCGTGGTTGGTCAGAAGAAAAGTGTAGGCATTGATCTGTGTGGGTTTCCTTTCTGTAAAGTTTGATTTGGAGAAATCCGTCTTTCCTTTAACAATGCGTCCAGAAAAGGTAAGAAATTGTTGTGTTGTTGTTCAAAAGTGAATTTTATGTCCAGGTCGAGTTTATTCATGTTGGGGATTGAATTCATCAGCGTGCGCCTTCCTAAGTTTAGTGTATCATTCACATAAGGGCGGGTGGGCAATATATGGGACATCACTATAGCGGACACTGGGGACCCCATAGCGGCCCCGTGGATCTGCTGGTAGTAGATCCCATCATGAACAAAGTAAGTGCACAAAACAAATATCCAGCATATCTACAAACTGGATGGGGTTGAGAGACACGCTTTCTTCTTCTAATTTTAGAAAGGATACCAGAGAAAGGCGGCTCTATGTTCCGATAAGTCTGGGGAATAGGTCACCAAGCGCTGCAGTATTACTAACTAAAACTTGAGTTCGGAACGAGACAGTCATGTCATCACCTAACTTATCCCTTTCGACCTTTTCATTCACATGACAGTAGTTGGTAAATGATATACCCCTCTCGGCGATACGCATTACTTAAGACGTTCTTATCCGATGAAGATCTAACTAAGTCAGTGTGTAAAATGATGCGGGCCGTTGCCTCGGTAGCTCAACAACAAACACCTGAAGACACAAAGGCAAGGTGATGTCCTGGGGGTGGGGTGTAAGATACGGCAGCTCTAAGTTTATTCCTTTTGTCACAAGACGGCTGTTGTCAATCCTTTGTTGATCTCACACAGTTGGTCTAAAGAATCGTCTTGCTTGGCAGCGAACGACCGGAACGACCTTGTCAGACAAACATGGCGGGATCGTCTGCATGGCTGTTCCCGCTCGCGCTGCTTGTCGGGATAGCCCTGTTGACTGGCCGTTGTTTAGATTTTGTAGATTTTGGTTACAAAGTAGAAAACGCCGAACCGATAAGAATATAAAGCTGAGGCATCTTTTTATACTTTTTACTCTGTGACACTGGAGGGTAACCTCCAGTAACAGAGTATTGTAATCACTTTGTGCGTTGAGTGTTCGCACCTGTATCTCTATGTTCCGTATGCCGCAATCGCATGTGGATTGGCATGTCGCCTGTACTCGGTTAGGAAATGATGCACGTTATTTTTTTTTCGCCGAAGCTGTTTTTATTTTTATACTTTTTATAACACAAATGTCTGGTAGCTCAATTGCAAGCGCATATATAGCTTTTTTATAACAAACAGTCAAAACAAACACTCAACTTTCACATCTCAGGGTCAAACTATACAGATAACCAACGTTTATACATACTTAGGAGTGGACATAACACCTTCAGGATCTTTTTGTCGAGCCATCAAAAGCACTACGGGCCTCGTTCAAATTGAAATCATTCTTATCATCTCACTCCAACCCTTCGATCTCTCTAGCTATTGACCTGTTAAACAGCCTGGTTAAACCTATCCTACTTTATTGTATTGAGCTCACTGGAATAAATGCACGATGCAGAGATCTAATATTCACAGGGGTTAAAGAATGTTAAAATGAAAAGACCAGAACACCTGATTATACTGTTAACTTTCTGCAAATTATTACGTTTTTCACGGCGACACGTTCACTCCTTGGTCATGTTTTACAGAATTGTTCACGGCCATACTCGCCAGTATCTTAAGGACTTGATCCCCCCGTAGTTTCTGCTTCTACTTCTCATAATCTAATAAAACACAACCTACGGGTACCGATTTGCACTACAAGTCGATACCAAAAGTCATTTATTCCTTATGCAACGCAACATTGCTGTTCGTTCACTTAGCCTTTTCACTGTATAAAAAACATTTGATCAAATTAGTACGCCCTTCCATCAATAAACATTTTAGTCCCGGTCCTCGGTACACCTGCGCCCTCCTTACACGTTTCGCATCGGCACCTGCAGTCTGAATCATAGTTTATTCATCCGCAATTTAGTTTCTAGTCCAGCCTGTAACTGTGGGTGCCGATGCGAAGGTGTTGTACATTTTTTTGTTATACTGCCCTACCTATAGTACTCATTTTTTCAATCTACAGAATCTGCTTGGTAATGCTCTTGACTTCAACAGTTTATCCGAATCAGCCCGCATCCATCTACTATTAAGGGGTTCACCTTTCCTGTCACATCATACAAACTGCAGAATCTTACAGTTAACCCAGACATATATTGTACATACCAAACGCTTTGCAACCATCTAGTAACCTAAATTATTGTAAACAGCTGTGAATTTATTGTTTTGATATTGTTATATCATTTGTTCTTGACAGTTTTTATATATTTTTTGGAGAGGTGATGTTAATATTAGCATACTGCTAGTGTGCATCACCTCTCTGTCCTGTATTGTACTTTGTTAATGAATAATAATAATAATTTCTTCATGTAACGAAAAGCTCTATTAACGCCGTCGTAAGGGAGGAATTAGGAGGATCTCTAAGTTCGCTGACAGTCAAACACATTTGATTTCTTTAGACTTAGATGTGCGTGTTATTCGTTACTGGATCCTCATAGACATTTATTACAAGCTGATACCCCTTTGTACCAACATAAATCTATTTCTAATAGTCGTAGAAGAACTTTGTTACAAGTCAAAGACATTATAGATGGTTGTAGTCATTCCTACCTGTTCTTTTTATGTAACTCACTTAGTGGTGTCAGATTTATATGTACCGTGATCAGATCTAGAATCTCTGATATGTTTATCCAAACCTCTCGTCATAACTTGAGTATAGATACTGGTAAGCTAAGGTTTTATAAGACCTGTAAATCAGCACATACTATGGAAAAATATACTTAGAATTAGTTAATTTTGATCTACGCTCGGCAATCAGCAAAATTAGAGTTAATGCCCACCCTCTTCGGCGGTACAAGAAGCTACCTGTGAGTGAAAGAACGTGTAAACATTGCATGTCAAACATGGTGGAAGACGAAACACATTTTATGTCAAACTGCTCTTTCTTCGATCACGAAAAAAAAGAGATGTTTGAAGAGGCCACCAAATACACCCAAACTTTTTTACATTCACTAACAAAAAGAAAACAATTCTCCTTCTAACATCACAATACCAACACATAATAGAAAAGGCGGGATCTTTCGTCTTTCACTGTCTTCGAAAAAGGAGTCGAACCCAATAACCCAGGATCTAGATCTACTTTTAGACTAGACACTTGTGATATTGTATTTACACTGTTTGAATCTCTCATGTTACCTGCAATTAGCCCACGGGCAAGAATTTGCAATAAACTTTATACAGACTCATTTTGCATGATTTCCCAAACGACAGGATTGTTAAAAAGGCATATCACACTTCAATCGAAGAAGGATATGACTGGGCTACTCATGCTTAAAACATATTATATGGACATGGGTTTCAAAATGTTTGGATTAACCGAGCCGTTAACGCCAATCATTTTAAAAAACATATTCAAAGAGCGTCTAAATGACACTTTTCTGTATGACTGGAGGGAACAACTTGGAAACACCAGCAAAATCCAAACCTATTCAAAAATTAAAAAGCACTTTGGTGTAGAAGAATATCTCTCATCAATTCACACCAAACCATTTACATACAGCATTACAAAATTAGTACAGATTGCTTAGAAATTGAATAAAAGGTCGTCATCGTAACACACCAGCCACTGAGACTGTCCCACATGTGAAAATATCGAAGATGAATTTATGACCTGTCCTACCTACAGTAAAGACAGAGAACATTGTTAAAATATTAGAACCAAAAACACACATCTCTCTTACTGGTGCACAGAACAATATTTTATGTATACTGCTCTCATGTCCAACTCGAATATCCGCCGCCGTTGGTCAATTTATCTATACTATATTCCAAATGCGAGACCAGATCACTTATACTTGACTGCACTGTTATCAATAAAGTTGTTTTTTGTTCTGTATGTAGCCTCGTAGTACCATTCTCTATAAAGTAAGTAGCTATTATTTGTTGCCATACATTGTACCTTGTGCAATTGTTGAGCAATAAAGTCATTCATTCATTCATTCATTCATTCATTCATTCATTCACATGACAGTAGTTGGTAAATGATATACCCCTCTCGGCGATACGCATTACTTAAGACGTTCTTATCCGATGAAGATCTAACTAAGTCAGTGTGTAAAATGATGCGGGCCGTTGCCTCGGTAGCTCAACAACAAACACCTGAAGACACAAAGGCAAGGTGATGTCCTGGGGGTGGGGTGTAAGATACGGCAGCTCTAAGTTTATTCCTTTTGTCACAAGACGGCTGTTGTCAACCCTTTGTTGATCTCACACAGTTGGTCTAAAGAATCGTCTTGCTTGGCAGCGAACGACCGGAACGACCTTGTCAGACAAACATGGCGGGATCGTCTGCAAGGCTGTTCCCGCTCGCGCTGTTTGTCGGGATAGCCCAGTTGACTGGTCGTTGTTTAGATTTTGTAAATTTAGTTACAAATTAGAAAACGCCGAACCGATAAGAATATAAAGCTGAGGCACCTTTTTATACTTTCTATACTTTTTATAACACAAAAAGGATTTGTTTGGTAGCTCAATTGCAGGCGTATACGAGGGTGCTTCAAAAAATAATGTCACTAGTTTTATAACAGGCTCATTTTTTCATCGAATGAGATGAAATTTGGCACAATTCTCTTGAGATTATAATATCTCAATTTGATGTTAAAATTTTTATGAGCAACTGAGTTGATTTCTAGATAACTATACCCCTGGAAGTTGTCAGAAGATCAGTTCCTCTAGATCTGACCCTCTTATAACTATTATAGGAAGCCGAAATTTCACCTGTATAATAACAAATGTCTTTATAGGTTACATGCCAATTTTCATATCTGAACTTCCAATGGTTCATCTTTTACATCTGCTAGAAAGGAGCGAGTTACTATATTACAGGCAGTTTGATTAATAGCCAAATACGTGGTTTATTTATCAAAGGTTTTGTAGACTAATTTTCCATCAACCAAAAGATACGAAACTTGGCACACTTATTGGTTGTTTCAAGACCAAGAAGTTTGCAAAGTTTGATTTCTTCCTGTTTATTGGAAAGTCCACTCCAGAAACTTTAATCAGCTCACCCCTGATTAACGGCACTGATGACCGGGGTCATACCTTACTTCACCCGAGGAACCTAAAAAGAAAACATGATTGGATTTCAAAGGTGAACATGTGCATGTGCCTTATGGAGGAATTGAACTTGATACATGTGCAATTTCAGCTTCATACCATAGCTACAAGTGAGTCAAGGATATTATCAATTGCACATAAATTGAACCTCTAATTTCTTTCGACGGGATAACAAGGGTGTGGTCAGCTAGAACTCAACTTGGTCACTCATATAAATGTGAATAACAAAGTGAGCTATTTCAATCTCAAAAGGAGATATGGTTTTACCATTGTGTCAAATTTGAACTCATTCGATGAAAAAATGAGCCTGTTATAAAACTAGTGACATTACTTTTAGAAGCACCCTCGTATATATATATATAATTCTTGCAACTGGTTCTTTTTCCACTAGACGACGGGTGCGTTGCGCTCTTACACCGAGTATATCATGCAGAATGTGAAAGACAACAAAACACCAAGCGTAAAAAGATTCATTTTTTTCTGTACAATTCGTTTAGCATTCTGTCCACTTCTAGGTCACAGAGAGAGCGCGGTGAGAGCGCCATCCTGGTGGTAAGAGGTATAACTACATATATAAGTGAGCAGCTACCTAATGGGGCATTTTTTTTCAAATATGGAAGTTTTTAGGTCAAATGCTATCTTTCGTTACATTATTTATCTAAACTAAACTCACCACGAAAAGTTTCTATGTTAAAAAAGCAATCTATCATGAAGGGGCAAGGCAGCGTTTTATTAGCAATGAAATCTTCTGAGTTAGGTTCTTGGTGAAATCGTATTTCTTTCGCCCAGGGGTAGTATACGCCCCACTATTGAAAAAAAACACCTATAGTCTCAGAATGTTTTTATTCCTATCAATTTTGCAGCATGTGCCCATGTATAAAAGAGTGCTGGACATGTCTTCAGTGGTGTGTATTCATTGATTTAAATGGTCAACAAGCATCCATCTAAAATTTATCAGGCCCTGCCCTATTAGATAATACAGTTTCTTTTTTTCGGATGGAATGGGGTATATTCCATGTTAGATGCTAATTTATAGTCAAACTAGAAAGGCCGACATTTGCTTGGGAGCAAACACAGCATATTGCGATCCATGTTCATAGCTATGCCCCCTTACAAGAATGGACTCTTCCAGAACACCCCTATCTATGCTAAATGGACTGGTCTATGTGGCCCATTTTCCACTTATAGTGCTAAAGTTACCCCAATACCAAATTCCAGATCAGTTGGCTTTTTCATGACACAGGAAGCAAAAATATACATTTTTGGTCAAAAATGCCAAAAAAATCCCAAATTTAACAATTTTTAATTGATGTACACCATATGTGTGAATAGAGCCGTGTGGCAACATACCGTACGCACTTTCATACCAAATTTTAGACTATTTGGTTTCCATACATAGGCACAGGAGTCAAAACTTAACATTTTTAGTCTAAAAATCCCAAAATTCAACAATTTAAAGTAATGTATGCCAAAAGTGAAAATGAAGTACTGTGGGCACTTGTCAGACACACTTTCATGCCGAATTTCAGGTCATTAGGTTTCCATACAAGGGCGTAGGAGCCAAAAATATACATTTTTAGTAAAAAATGGCCGAAAACCCCCAAATAACTAATTTTTTAAGTAATCTATGAAGAAAGTGTCGATGGGGTCCTGTGAGCACCTCTGTACCATATTCCAGGTCATTAGGTTGTAATACCAGGGCACAGGGGCCCAAAATATACATATTTGGTCTAAAATGACCAAAACCCCTAAATATCATAATTTCTAAGGCCTCTATCTAAAAAGTGAAAAAAAAACGTCTGGGGTTATTTGCTATTTCTACCACCCTGCCAAATTTCAGCTCATTTGGCCGAAAAATGAAAAAGTTGAATCCATTTCAAGATTTGACAGGAGGAGGAGGAGGAGGAGAAGAAACAAAGAAAAACAATATATTGCAATCCCATACTATGTATGGATTGCAATATAAATATCTCTCAAAGGATCCAATGCATCAACTCTAAAGTGGGCGTGATTTTATTTCAAAATTTTTATTTTTCCACAATTTATCACACACACACTCCTTACCGCTGTAAGGGGTTCTGGGACGGTTTGTTGCGTTATCAGCTTTCCTGACACGTTCGCCTTTCTCGTTGTCTGAAGTCTTTAATCCAGGATGAGTTTGTTTAGTCACCATAGTGGACCGTGGATTACGGGTGTGTCATGAGCATTGTCACTGAGCACTATACCTGGGGACATCGGCTCCCCGCAGACCAGTTTGCCCAAGTTACACCCGAGTGCAGGTCTGTTGCCTGGGAAGGAGTGGGGGAAGTGTGTCTTTGCTACAGCCAAGCACAGCAAGGTATGTTACTTACCAACACCACAGAAGGTCCATCAAAGTATACTGTATAGAATCCAGGAAGGTAACCATCGGTGCTTCAGTAGATTTATGTTGGTAACCTGATTCCTGGCTTTAGATTTCATGTCCGCATCCAAGATTATAGTAGGAAGTACTGCGACGTTGTTTCCCATGACTTATTGGAACATGAAGCCACCTTCTGGTAGATTTACGTCGCTACCTATTCTCCTTAACTTGAATTACCTCATAGGATAGTATATTCTTAGACCTAAACGATAGAATTCATTATTATTGCAAGTATTTCTACCAAGTGCCGTGGCCGGTAATAACAAGATCCTACTCAGGGAAGAATTGATATAACACCCATTCTCCGTTAACGTGTACAATTAGGGGTTAGAAATAGTAACAAAAAGCTCTTTATAAGGTTTACTTAACAGTCTTAACTTGTTCCCACCACTGTTTGCTATCATTGATACGTTTTGGAAGGTGGTGTAACTTTACCATTTTGGGATAGTGGCTCTTTTAGTAATGGGGATGTAGTAGGTTTAAGGTACGATGACATCTTCAAAGTCTGACAACTCCATAGCCTTGATCAAGAAAAGGCCAATATCCTACTGTGCTGCTGACTATATTATCATGTTATCCGTAGGGAAACACCTTTCGGAGTGACAGTTTCCATAGATGTTGCTCATCTCAGAAAGTCACGCCGATGTTTACTTGCGCTACCAATGCCTCTTGTTTTTAAATATTCAGATGGTCCAGACAACGATTTACGCTGAATTCAGAAGATCCCCCTACGTATTACGCTTAATCAATAAAGGCAAATACGCTGAATTTGGTCGCCTCACTACGAATTACGTAGATGGTTTTCCCTACGAGTTACGGGAAATAAAAATAGGCTGCCTGCGCCTTACGGGAAAGTGCATGCCGACCCTCATTGCTGTAAACCTCTACATGGAGACGTTTGAAAAGAAGGCTATCGGTACTTGCAAGGACACCCAAGCCCCCCACTCAACTTGTTTCGATTTGTAGACGACACTTATTGCAGGCTGAAAAGAGAGTAGCCAATGACTTTTTTGACCACATCAACCAGGTAGATAAGAACATCAAGTTCACAAGTCAAGTCATGACAACATGCTCCCCTTCCTAGGTATACCCAAACTATCATAGAGAAGGACGGCAGCCAAGTATTCAGGAAACCGACGCACACTGATCAATATCTGGCCTTTGACTCTCACCACCATTTGAAACACAAACTGGCACTGATAACATCCCTTTTCCACCGGGCAGACAGCATTGTTTCCTCTGACATAGCGAAAAAGACGAATACAAACACCTCCAAAGTGCCTTGGCCAAGTGTGGCTATCGAAACTAGATAAAGAATCCTTCAAACCCTCGAACCTTTCTATAGCTAAGAAAACACTTATTGCAAGCCATTCAATGGCAGAAACAAAGTTAACATTACCATCCCATATGTTAAGGGAGTTTCGGAAAAACTTTTAAAACTTCAACTTAGGCCACTAACTACAAACCTCTCTCAACCCGGCACAAACTGGTACATCCAAGGGCAGGCCCTGGAAAGGTATCAAGGCCAACGTAATCAACAGACTTACATGTAAAGAACCCAACTGCAACAACACATGTATTGGCGAAACCAACCGGCTATTAGAACAAAATGGTACAAAGAACATTGCAAACATAGGGCTACTCCTTTGCCATTTTCCACCATCTGAAAATAACCAGGGACACCCTTTCAATCTCCAATCCATCGATATCCTAGACCGCGAACCAACATGGTTCAAACAGGGATTTATAATTAGAGAGGATGCATATGGGAGAATATACAATCCGACCCTCAACAGGAAAGAGGGCCTACGTAAGGAACTTTCTGAAACTTGGGACCTGGTGACCCCCCCATCCCCTGCGACAAAACGTTAGCTCCTGTAATTCGAACAACAGGAGCTAATAAACTCATTTGCATCAACATAGTGTTATCTTGTCTTGCCCTTGTTTCCTATGGAAAATTCGCCTTCCTCCCTTTTTGCAATTAATTTCTAGGATAAAACTGTTCCCAACTAGATCTCTTTTGCATATCAATTCATAGCTAGGATATACATACTCGTCGTTCTCGTAGGACCATGAGTAGTACTAAATTCTACAATTCATAGTATGAATAAAACTCTCTCCAGTGGTCTAACTAAATACCGAAAACAACTTGAAATCTACCCAAAACAAACGAAAACAACTTGAAAAATACCGAAAACAACTCGAAAAATACCGAAAACAACTCGAACCCTCCTAAAACATGTCAAAACAAGCATGAACCACCGATCAGAACTCGAAAACAGACCGAAAAGAACTAGTACACAACTACTTATTTTTATTTTATTTTCATCTACTGGTTACTATCCCTTGAATTATTTTCTCCACGGCCGAGGGAGAGAATGGGTTGATTCTGAATGAAGGATTCTTCCAGCAGAGGGAATGAAGCCGGTGAAAACACCTTTCTATCACACGCTGTTTTATGGTGTAGACCAAAATCCTTATTTTGATAATTTAGCTTAATCCAGAATATGGGGCCTCTGTGGCAATACACGGTTGCGGTTTGTCTATTTAAACCGATTTGTTGTGGCAGCGGAAATTCGTTGTAATTGAGCAAGAAATGTACTAGATAGTTTTGGTTGCAAGAAAAAAAAACCTGTAGTGCTACCTATTAGGTAAATAGGCAGCAGGTACATTCTGCAGTAATTAATAAGCAAAGTTTTTAACCTATTTTCCAAGCAGAGGTTTTGTCGGGGTATAATAGTGACCCCCATCTTAAGACAAAAACTGTATGTTTTAGCCCCATGTACTCTGGTAATATAACCGAATGAGCTGAAATTTGGCACAGATGCGCCTTGATAATTCTCCCATATGAATTCAATATCACTTTTGGTGTACAGTATAACGAAATGCTTATTTTTGCGATTTTTGGTCATTTTTTAACCAAAAAATGACACTTTTGGCTCCTGTACCCTGGTTTTAGAACCGGATGACCTGAATTTTAGTATGTTATTGCGTGTCGCACGACTGGGCTACTCACGCTTAAAACATATTATATGGACATGGGTTTCAAAATGTTTGGATTAACCGAGCCGTTAACGCCAATCATTTTAAAAAACATATTCAAAGAGCGTCTAAATGACACTTTTCTGTATGACTGGAGGGAACAAGTTGAGAACACCAGCAAAATCCAAACCTATTCAAAAATTAAAAAGCACTTTGGTGTAGAAGAATATCTCTCATCAATTCATAACAAACCATTTACATACAGCATTACAAAATTAGTACAGATTGCTTAGAAATTGAATAAAAGGTCGTCATCGTAACACATCAGCCACTGAGACTGTCCCACATGTGAAAATATCGAAGATGAATTTATGACCTGTCCTACCTACAGTAAAGACAGAGAACATTGTTAAAATATTAGAACCAAAAACACACATCTCTCTTACTGGTGCACAGAACAATATTTTACGTATACTGCTCTCATGTCCAACTCGAATATCCGCCGCCGTTGGTCAATTTATCTATACTATATTCCAAATGCGAGACCAGATCACTTATACTTGACTGCACTGTTATCAATAAAGTTGTTTTTTGTTCTGTATGTAGCCTCGTAGTACCATTCTCTATAAAGTAAGTAGCTATTATTTGTTGCCATACATTGTACCTTGTGCAATTGTTGAGCAATAAAGTCATTCATTCATTCATTCATTCATTCATTCATTCATTCATTCATTCATTCACATGACAGTAGTTGGTAAATGATATACCCCTCTCGGCGATACGCATTACTTAAGACGTTCTTATCCGATGAAGATCTAACTAAGTCAGTGTGTAAAATGATGCGGGCCGTTGCCTCGGTAGCTCAACAACAAACACCTGAAGACACAAAGGCAAGGTGATGTCCTGGGGGTGGGGTGTAAGATACGGCAGCTCTAAGTTTATTCCTTTTGTCACAAGACGGCTGTTGTCAATCCTTTGTTGATCTCACACAGTTGGTCTAAAGAATCGTCTTGCTTGGCAGCGAACGACCGGAACGACCTTGTCAGACAAACATGGCGGGATCGTCTGCAAGGCTGTTCCCGCTCGCGCTGTTTGTCGGGATAGCCCAGTTGACTGGTCGTTGTTTAGATTTTGTAAATTTAGTTACAAATTAGAAAACGCCGAACCGATAAGAATATAAAGCTGAGGCACCTTTTTATACTTTCTATACTTTTTATAACACAAAAAGGATTTGTTTGGTAGCTCAATTGCAAGCGTATACGAGGGTGCTTCAAAAAATAATGTCACTAGTTTTATAACAGGCTCATTTTTTCATCGAATGAGATGAAATTTGGCACAATTCTCTTGAGATTATAATATCTCAATTTGATGTTAAAATTTTTATGAGCAACTGAGTTGATTTCTAGATAACCATACCCCTGGAAGTTGTCAGAAGATCAGTTCCTCTAGATCTGACCCTCTTATAACTATTATAGGAAGCCGAAATTTCACCTGTATAATAACAAATGTCTTTATAGGTTACATGCCAATTTTCATATCTGAACTTCCAATGGTTCATCTTTTACATCTGCTAGAAAGGAGCGAGTTACTACTATATTACAGGCAGTTTGATTAATAGCCAAATACGTGGTTTATTTATCAAAGGTTTTGTAGACTAATTTTCCATCAACCAAAAGATACGAAACTTGGCACACTTATTGGTTGTTTCAAGACCAAGAAGTTTGCAAAGTTTGATTTCTTCCTGTTTATTGGAAAGTCCACTCCAGAAACTTTAATCAGCTCACCCCTGATTAACGGCACTGATGACCGGGGTCATACCTTACTTCACCCAAGGAACGAAAAAAGAAAACATGATTGGATTTCAAAGGTGAACAAGTGCCTTATGAAGAAATTGAACTTGATACATGTGCAATTTCAGCTTCATACCATAGCTACAAGTGAGTCAAGGATATTATCAATTGCACATAAATTGAACCTCTAATTTCTTTCGACGGGATAACAAGGGTGTGGTCAGCTAGAACTCAACTTGGTCACTCATATAAATGTGAATAACAAAGTGAGCTATTTCAATCTCAAAAGGAGATATGGTTTTACCATTGTGTCAAATTTGAACTCATTCGATGAAAAAATGAGCCTGTTATAAAACTAGTGACATTACTTTTAGAAGCACCCTCGTATATATACACTCGGCACAAAAAGTTTGGAATATCAACTTTGGTGTATCTGTATCTGTATCTATATAGCCGGTATAACCGCCCTTCGGCGTAACACACCAGCTTCGCAGGCACGCGGCGCGGCAGCAGCTGGTTATATTACACTGAACGACTCGTTACCCCTAACTTTTGCACATCTATATGCAAGTGTTCTCTGAAACTATCCAGAGAAGACGCCCCTACCGTGCTTGGTGATAACATATTCCACTCTACAATAGTTCTGGGGAAATAGGAATTTTTGAACACATCAATCCTAGGTTGGTAACTCTGGTACTTGAAAGCATGACTGTTTCTAGTTCGTTTTTGAGCTGGTGTTAGATACTTATCAGTCGGTACGTCCACCAGTTTATTGGTCATTTTGTACATCATACAAAGTCTGGACATTTTCCTCCTGTCTTCAAGTGATGTCCACTGCAGATCTGTTTTCATTTTGGTAACACTAGCATCTCTGCTGTAGTTGTTTGTACAGAATCTGGCAGCTTGGTTCTGTACCCTTTCAAGTTTATCTTTGTCTTTCTTTGTATACGGATCCCATACTGTTGCAGCATATTCAAGATTTGGTCTTACCAGTGACGTGTATGCAAGTGATTTTACCCTGGCTGGGCATGCCCACAAGTTGCGTTTGATTACTCCCAGTGTCTGTTTAGCCTTGGTTGTTATTTTGTTAACATGGACACCCCACTTCAGTCCAGTTGTTAATGTAACACCGAGGTATGGGTGGTTTTTTGTGGTTGCTAATGTCTGACCACAGAACTGGTAGGGGGATACATTTGGGGTTCGTTTGTTTGTTATGTGCATGATATAACATTTATCCGGATTGAACTGCATAAGCCATTTCCTTTGCCACTCTTCCAGGGTGTTCAGATCTTTCTGAAGAAGTAGTGAATCTTCCTTTGTAGAGAGCTCTACATATAACAGGCAGTCATCTGCGAACAACCTCACACTTGAATCGAGCTGGTCTGGCAAGTCGTTTATGTACAAGAGGAAGAGCAATGGTCCCAGGACCGTTCCTTGCGGAACTCCAGACGCTACTTTAACTGGAGCTGAGGCCTTCCCTTCTACCACTACAGTTTGCTCTCTGTTCGTTAGGAAAGCCTTTAACCAATTAAGTGTGGTACCTTGAATTCCATAATGCTCTAGTTTTGATATCAGTCTGCTATGTGGGACTTTGTCAAAGGCTTTAGTAAAATCAAGAATTGCTAGATCCACTTGTCTTTTGTTGTTCAGTGCCCCAGCTATGTCGTGTACTGTTAAGATAAGCTGTGTTTCTGTGGATCGCTTTGCTCTGAAACCATGCTGGTAGTCCGTTAGTACATTGTGGCCTTCCAAGTGTTTCATTATATGGCTATGGATAATGTGTTCAAGTAGTTTACAGGAAATACAGGTAAGTGAAACTGGTCTGTAGTTACTGGGGACCGCTCTATCTCCCTTTTTGAAAATGGCGCATACATTTGCATCTCTCCAGTCTTTAGGAATCTCTCCTGTGTCAAGCGATTGTTGGAAAATGTTAGTTAAAACAGGTGCGATTTCACTGGCTGTCATTTTGAGGAACCAAGGAGGTATTTGGTCTGGCCCGGATGCTTTGGATGGATTAAGGCCTTGCAGCATTTTCTCTACACCATAAATAGAAATTTCTATTTGTTCCATAGAAGGGGTGCAGGGGTGCCCAAGAGATGGCATGTCTGTGGTGTCTTCTTCTGTGAATACACTTTTAAACTGTGAACTGAGTGCCTCTGCTTTTTTCTCACTGTCACTAATAATGGTGCTCCCCACCTTTAGAGTGGCTACCCCGACAAGGTCTCTCCTCAGGTGTGTCATATTTCCGTTATTTATGCATCAATTTCAATGTATTATATATCAATAGAAAGCTTGTGTGATTTTCTTTCATATGGTATCAAACTTATCTTGATTGTAAACATATGAAACGAGTACAAGACCTGCTTACATGAGTGGGCCACGAAGAAAAAGTTCCCAAATTCCCCTGCTTCTGTTCAACACTGTATCGCCCTGTTGATATTGGCCCGTGTGTCACTGGTTCAATCAATCCTTTTTTCACCTCACATTTGGTATACGGAACATACAAGGTTTTAGCACACTTAGAGTAGAGTATATCCCTTTCGATAGTCGGATGGACATCAAAGTGCGGATGCGGCAAGGAGAACCGCACGCTGACACGACAAGAGTAACTTTCGGCATTTGGTGGTGGAGGCAGCGTCATGGTGTGGGGCGGTATAACCGCCATAGGAAAAACAAGACTCGTCATCATTCCAGGCAACTTCAATGTGGTGAGATATAGGGACACCATCCTCCATCCAGTAACAATATCCTACCTCTTCAATATTGGACCAAATGCCATTCTGCAAGATTACAACACCAGTCCACACAGAGAAAGGACCATTGGATGCTGGAGTACAGTCTTAGGGAATAGCCTTCCTATGGCTTATGGCTAGCACTCGATTGATCACCTCTTGCCATGGTTCAGATTTTTTGCTTGAATAAAGAGTAGCAGTAGCTTTGATTGACATGTCCTGTTTATTCAACTTGCCTTCATTCACAAGTCAATACCGACGGAAGAAAATGA
>NC_049983.1:28875386-28876882 GCF_000003815.2 Branchiostoma floridae
CTGCATGAGAGAAGCTGTCTCAGTCAAACATAAGATGTGTGCTTCGCTGAAGAAATGTGCTTCACTTCCATCCGGTCCATCCCGGTACTTTTCTCAATAAAACTATGATAAAGTCATTTTCTAGTCATAAGCATATTGGGGTTACTTTTAGCTCCAATATGTCTTGGCACCATCACATTGAATGTATCGTTTCCAAAGCTTCAAAAAGTGTCAAATTATTTAGTGTTTTAAAATTCAAATTATGCCGTCAGGTTCTAGAAAAAATATACAAGTTATTTATACATTCTTTGTTAAAATATGCTGACATTGTTTGGCATGGGTGCACAATGGAAAAATCCAACCTCGTCGAAAGAAGTACCACTTTGCCCTCATTGTGACCGGTGCAGTAAAAGGGTCATCATATTCTGCCAAAGGTCAAGAACTCGGCTGGGAGACATTGTCCGACAGGCGTCATATTCACCGTCTATTACTGTTTCACAATATTGTTAACGGACTTACTGGTGAATACCTTACTATATACTCTACTTCCTTATGCAATTACTGTGATATGTACTTATGATTTGAGAAACATTTGAGACTGACCACTTTGGAAAGTCTTTTGCTCCATATTCCATCACTGCCTGGAAAAAAATTGGATTTAACTCTTCGTACGCTCGATTTCTCAAAATTTCGAACACATCTTTTTAAAACGAATTCAGCCATTTTGGCTTCGGTTTTCGACTCTCCTGTATAGTCATTTCACGACTTCGTATGGGTACCCGCAGCTTGAATCACAGTCTTTTTACGCGGGGTCTTGTGTCAAGTCCAACCTGCAGCTGCGGGTGTCCATACGAAACGATCTCACATTACCTATGGCACTGCCCCATTTACACTTACCAGCGCTCAGCCCTCTTCGGCAAGCTTTCTGGGTTACTTGAACATATACTTGATTTCACAGTCTTATAAACAATGCCAAAGAAATGTTGATCTTACATGATAATGCTTTATGTTCTTTTAATGTCGATTGCAAAATTATAGCGGCAACACATTACAGCAACAAATCGTTTCTAAGTTCAGGTATGATTATTTGATTTATTTTTCTATCGGCAGGGGGGATCGGCTCACGTTCACTGTATATATATATATATATATATATATGTATTATTTATTTATTATTAGTCCTGTGTAATTTATTATTTCAATTCTTTTATAAGTGACGGCGCTAAAATAAGTTAAATGTAACTTAAGTCCGCCGTCACTTCGTCCTCGTCCGTTTATTCGTATTTCTACGTGTAGCTTTCAATAAAATGAAGTTAAATCATAAGATATCGTCCCTGGGGAACCCGGAGAAAGGAGCACGTCGTGGATGTGCCTTAACAAATAACAACAATTCAGAATAGACCAGGTGACTGACATCCTAACTAGAAAATGTAGTGACTTTTCAGTATTTCAAACGATCATGTTCCCTGCATGAAAATCTTTCGCTATGGTAACGAAGCAAGGTTTCCCTTTTCTTA
>NC_049983.1:28878570-28882788 GCF_000003815.2 Branchiostoma floridae
TATACAGAGTACATTCAACATGGAATGTACCTTAAAGAAGTCAGTTAAGTAATTAACATTAAATCCATTGATGCCCAAGTCATTTGTGCGCAGTATACAAGTTTAGCATTTACAGTTACTTAAGCAACTGGATATGAATTTAATTGGACTCGGTCAGATGTTTCAGACAGAGCTCGCTTCCTTTCGTCAGTGACATCGTATTTAAAAGAAAAGGTAAACTGACTGGTATTTTATTGCTGTATTTGCTGCTGATATTGTCGCTAATAACTTAAAATAACTTGGAAATATTGTTTTATATTAATACAGACCAATTGGCCTTTGCAAATGGAGTGTTCTATTTATGTCAGAACTAATATATACATATGGAGGCTTCTTTAAAAACCGCCAGTTATACACTACTTCTTTCCGAGTCCGAGAGCCAGCTAATTGTTCCCATGAAAATCATATCTATAACGTTAGCATGTTACCTCATGACGTATTAACGAATGAAGTTCTAGATCTTCTGCAATACGAGAGAAAACCACTAGGGCCTTGATCTAACTTGTGTTTTGTCCAAGTTGACTCTACCTCCACCTATCTGCCTTCCCATCATGCAGTGCTTCCTAACCCCCACCAACCTAAGTTCCCATCATGCAGTGTTTCCTAACCGCCACCCACCTGCCTTCCCATCATGCAGTGTTTCCTAACCTCCCTCTTAACTCCCTTCCCATAATGCAGTGTTTCCTAACCCCCACCAACCTGCCTTTCCATCATGCAGGGTTTCCTAACCGCCACTCATCTGCCGTCCCATCATGCATTGTTTCCTAACCTACTCCCACCTGCTGTCCCATCATGCATTGTTTCCTCACCTCCACTATCAGGCTGACCCATCATGCTTTGCTGATATGGAGGCTGTATGAATTACGCCATAACCATGTAAACTAAATGAAGTAAAGACCTACCAGTAAATACTCGGACTTCACACAGGGTCAGTATTCTCGACGGTCCAGGAAGACGGACGGCCACATAGCGTCCCCGCATGCCCGGACAGGAGACGGAAATGGACGGCTGGGTCACGTCGATTCGATGGTCACCTCCACACTGGGGGTTCGTGCTGACCTGGTCGGAATCCCCGATGTGGATGTTGAAGGGGTTGAGTCGTTCGGAGCAACAGTCCTGGCGGTTAAAGATGATCAATCTGTAGATTTAGATGGAGACAGAGCAATGGCAATTAGGTTTATACTCATTGTATCTTAATGAAGGTTTAAGAAATCCAGGTAATGATATGCAACCAAAAGCAGTTACTGAAGCAACTGAATATGGGTTTGGAACTACTTAATTAACTGCTTTTGGGTGAAAACATATCAAGATATTCGGACGAAAATTCATATGACACGCCACATATTTCTGTAAAGTTTGAGAGATCTACAGTCACTATCCACGCTGACGACATTGGGACATGCATCTAGAACTTTTCCTTCGTCAAGTATTACTTGACTCATCCACCTGAAGTAGAGCGAAATGCATAGACACATACTGTGCTTAGTATTACTAATGATTATCATTAAGTACCCACACGCATATTCAGTCAAACCTATCCATAGTGAACACTCAATGAGCTTTAAGTAAACGGCCAGAGTAGACTGATGGCTACTACAGACAGGATTCTTAATGATTGGCTCAATATAATTTGAGAACCTCAGAAACAAGGCCAGAATGACCGGGTGTCGCTTATGCAATGTAAGTTAATACAGATTTCTGCTTGTGTGCACACGTACAAATGTGAGTCAATTCGCTCAAAGTAATTTACTGTAATGACAGTGATATTGAAAAGTACGCCTGGAAGAGTATATGTTGTAGACTGTCAAAGGTTGTCAACAACTTAAGGAGTTATAAGCAATAAACAATATGTGAACATGCTTTGCATGTATACATGTTACGTACCTATCAACCACATACGATTGGCCGAGATCCACCCACCAGGTAGGGTTATCCTCCCCAGGGTAATCTCGAGTGTGTGTGCAGGATCCAGCGCGCATGTCGGTATTAGTGTTCCCGTCTACGGCAAGGCTGGCAGGAAACTGTGGATGGCTGCTGGTTTGGAACGCTGGCTTCCCCAGGGCCACATTGACACCTACCACATGCGAGAGGGTCATCAGCACTGACAGTTGTACATCGAGGAATCAAGTGACAGAAGATTTTCTATTCCCAACAGAGCTGATATTTCGGGATGTGACAGCCGAACACCGTATCAACTTATTGTCCGCCAGGCGTCGCTTTCATGTGGGGCAACATTTTGTTTTGATTTTCGAGTGCAACATAACCAAGTTTGAATGAGTAAGGATGCTTTGACTTGAACAAGCATTTAAAGTCAATCGGCTTCCACATAAAACGCTTATCACCATTTGGCATGGACCATAATAGTATAATCGGAAAAAAATGCTAATGATTATAACCTCCATGAAAAATGGAGGTATAGAATTTGGTGTGTCTGTCTGTTTGTTGTTGCTGCCGGATATTTGTGGTCAGCAAAACTCAAGAACCTCTTGATGGATTAAAATGATATTTGGTATGTGGGTAGTGGTTAGGAAGACATAGGTAGCAGTGAGTAGTCGAGCGGCCTTTGAGACCCTCTCCATATGTACATATATAACGTTAGAGAACACAGCACGATGTATTCCCTCTCCATATGTACATATATAACGTTAGAGAACACAGCACGGTGTATTCCCTCTCTATATGTACATATATAGAGAACACAGCACGGTGTATTCCGTCTCACCCGAGGTACCATCCCGCCCGAGGGTAGGACGGTGGGAGGGCAAGAACCGAGGGTGATGCTGAATACACTGCATCTCATTTATACCGTATCCACCCCAGAAAGACATGTTTCGATGCGAAATGCACCCAGAGTGGGACAAATGTAGTGTCCTTGTACAAAGTTGCAACGTCCTTATCAGGTAAGTCTAACACTGAATGTTGCTAAGACTAATCCTATTCGACACAAGTGGGAAGCCAAGAGCTGCAACACCTCTGAGAACTCACATTGTTTTGCATAATTTCCGGATAGAACCGGTGTTCATCAAAACTTTCTGGCAACTAGCGATAGCGCGCATAACATAGCGTGCCATGTTAGGAGACCTACCGTTACATAACTACTCTTCATCTAACCTGTGGTTTGTCCGAGTCGTCGGTAGATGCTGTCGTCTGCGGCCACACCCCATACTTGGTTGCTGTTAGAGCTGATGTAAATTTCTTTCAGACTTCCTTCGATTTCCTCCCAGGTACTGCCTTGAGGTGTCCCAGCACTAAAACCTGCATTGAGAGACAGTCGTCTTAGTCAAACATAACATATAGTCAACGGGGAACCGGAGAAGTGAGCACGTCGTGGATGTGCCTTAGCAAATAACAACAATTCAGAATAGACAAGACGACTGACATCCTAACTAGAAAATGTAGTGACTTTCAGTTATTCCAAACGATCATGTTCCTTGTTTGATATCTTTCGCTATGGTACCGAGCAAGTTTCCCTTTCTTAGATGATACATGAAGTATAGACATGAAAGAGCCTACCGCGCCGTACGTAGATCTGGTCGTTGCTGTTGACACCCCAGACTTCGCCATTTCCTGATGATATTTGCTTCAGCCCGCCGCTGACCTGTTCCCACCCAGTTCCAGGTGAAGCCTCATTACCAGACGTCCCCGTGCGGTAGTAGATCTCGTCGTTGCTGTTCACGCCCCAAACGCCGGCTCGTCCGACCGACACGAATTTCAGCCCTCCCTCGATCTGCTGCCAGTCTGTTCCTGTATGTGTAGGGACGAGAGAGCACAAGTGTGAAGACAGAACACATATTTCAGTTTATTTCCTACACGTTTGTCTGGATTTGTGACACGTTTGATGGAAGCGGTGTCTCACCTGCTGGATTACTTGCGGTGATTCCAGTTCGCCGATAAATCTGATCCGCGGAGTTCACGCCCCACACCTGATTGCTGGTTGCGCTGACGTACACCTGCTTCAGCCCTCCTGAAATCTGGCGCCAGCCAGTTCCTTCAGGAGAACTGGAACTTATTCCTACAGTAGAAGAACATTAGATATAGACATAAGACATGCGCATGTATGTATTAGCACCGGCGAGACAATTTCCAAACAAGAGTACGGAAAAGTCATTGCTCTTAAAATATTTTCAGCTTTTGTAGATTTATTGTTTAATGCTTTCTAATTGATGCTATAAACAAGGC
>NC_049983.1:28884028-28886130 GCF_000003815.2 Branchiostoma floridae
ATGATAACTTGGACATATTGTTGTTTAATTTAATACAGAACAATTGGCTCTTTGCAAAAGGAGTGTTCTATTTATGTCAGAACTAATATCTACATGTAACTGTTAGAGGCTTCTTTGAAAACCGCCAGTTATACACCATTTCGTTCCGAGTCCGAGAGCTAGCTATTGGTTCCCATGAAAATCATATGTTTACACATGACTTATCAACAAATGAAGTTCTAGATCTTCTGCAATACGAGACAAACTACTAGGGCCTTCATCTAACCTGTGATTTGTCCGAGTTGACTCTACCTCCACCCACCTGCCTTCCCATCATGCATTGCTTCCTGACCTCCACCCACCCGCCTACCCATAATGCAGTGTTTCCTAACCTCCACCCAATGCCGTCCCATCATGCACTAGTGATTTCCTTACCTCCACCCAGGGCATGTTTTCAGTCGGCTTCCATAAAGCCAAATTAAAAACACGTATCGCCATTTGGCATGGAGCATAATCGGAAACGCTATCATAATCATAGTTTTCCTAGGCTTGGATGTTGAAAATTCTAAGCTACTTAAACAGTAATGCTGACTATATTAGAAAGTCTGAAATTATTACGGGAAAAATCTTACCTTGAGCCGTCCCGCCCGCAGCCAGAGCGAGTAGGACCAGCAGCCCCACGGGTACGGACAGTGGCGGGTCCATTCTGCGATAAAAGTCATCAGGAAGTTAGATCATAACCCGACACACGTGCCGCCATTCCATTCTTTCTACACGTTCAACTAAAGCATTCTTCGGTGTGAGCAACAAGTGGTTAGGAAGATGTTCATATTCAGTAAAAGCAGTAAGTACAAGTAGGTTACAAGTACCTTGTGCACCGCAGCATGTTTGCTAATTACTACTAACCCTTAAGCTGCTGGATTTTCAGCTCAGTACACGCTTCTAGTGCTGCAGTTTCCAGAGAAACTCTCTTAGATTGTGAACCAGCTCATGGCGTAATCGAAAAAGCGCGAGCCATAAAGCAAACGGTACAAAATAGAAGCCAGATAACAACACCTAACAAAACGTAAAAAAATATCCGGAGCGGAATATCTGCTTGGAGTGTAGTCGCTGTGCATCATGATCACCTTTGTTTTTTCTTGGTCATTAGCAATTGCAACTTTGTAACAAGTAACAGGCTTAATGATGTACAGTTTAGTAATGGTATGACACATGAGGAAGATACCTGTAGCTCACCCGGAGAGAATATAAAGGTAAGAACTACAGTAGTACAGGAAACTCCTCTGAGACCTGACGGAAAGACCCTGTTGATAGGTGACTCAAACGTGCGACGATTAGAGACTCTGAGTTACTTCAACACAGACACAGAAGGGTACAAGACAGATAGCCAGCTTGGGATTTCTGCATTCTCATGTGCAAAAATTGAAACTATGGTATCTAAGCTATCCATTCTGCTATCCGTAGGGACTAAAAAAAAGCAAGTAGTTATACATGCTGGAACAAACAACCTCGGAACGGACTCGATAGAAGTAATTATGGCTAAATACAAGATGTTTATGAGGAAGTGAAGAGATGTCAACCAGAATGTCAGGTAGTATTTGCAAGCCTGCTTCCCAGACTAGACAGCAAAGAGAAGAATGACAAAGCTATACAAGTGAACTGGGAGCTACAGCAACTTGTCAGCCAGCTATATGGTGCCAGGTATATAGACTGCACAGACCGGTTTATGGTAGAAGGTCTGGTAGATGCTAGCCTATTTAACACTGATGGTTTACATGTCAATAAAGAGGGCACTGAAATCTGGGCTTCATTTATGTTAGATAAGAGGCATACACAGTCACAATAGTGTATCATATGGAGCTACTGGTATCCATTTCAGAGAGAACAAGCATTCTGGACAGAAATGTCAGGTATGCGGGGTACAAGGACACAGTGTGAGAGTATGCAGACATAGACCATAATGCTTTACATGTGGACAATATGGCCACAAGTCTTAAGTACTGTAACCTTGTGTACATGATTTTGCTAATTATTTTGAAGAACTTTTCAATAAGTCAGAAGAGAAATACAGCCGAGAGTAATGCCAATAATATGAGTAAACATTTTGATCACTTGGTTTGTAA
>NC_049983.1:28901715-28902513 GCF_000003815.2 Branchiostoma floridae
AGCTAAAGTTGAAAAACCGGTTGTACACAAGGTCGCTTATCGTGGAGGTACATTAACGACATCTAGCGGTCTCATGCACCACTGCATGTACCTTCAAATGCCGCTTTGACAATGTCTGAGGGAGCCAAAGAGACTTCTTCCATACGGGTTTTAAACATTTTTTTTACAATGTACCATAGTTTTTGGCATATGAAGTTGATACAGCTTTCATGAACAAGACCTTTTTCATCATCTGGAAACCAGTCAGAACTTTTGGTGCTGTGATTGACAGGTGTCAGTCATGTCAGTGTGACAAAACCCGCAGTGGTCGAAAACTGACCTTTTACTTGACTATTACAACTTCATGTAGCATTCTCTTTTCACTTCTGCAAAGGTGGCTGACTGTGCGTTTTACTACCAATTCTTTATAAACGGTAAGTAAAACTGTTGTATTATGATGATTTTGTCATATTTAGCAGAGCAGTGAGAATTATTTTTCTATCTGGATTGCGTGGCCTGTAAGGTAGGGAACAGTGGGGTGGAAGTGTGCCTGTAAAAGTGAGATTCATTTTTAACTGTTTTACGATAGTTAGCAGATAAACTTTCAGCCATTTGAATGTTGGCAGCCACATCTTATCCTTGCCAAGCACTATAGAGCTGGCTAATTGCCACACCTCGTTTTTACCCTGTATGAAATTCAAAAGTTCACACTGCCTATTTCTGTCACGTGTGACAAAAGAACAATTGACAATTATTGCATGATGCATTTTCTTTATTGCGAGAACTCCTGGTTACATAGAGCGGCAAGAGCTGATCTCT
>NC_049983.1:28902895-28904125 GCF_000003815.2 Branchiostoma floridae
TAAACCTGTTTGTACAGAATCGGGCAGCTTGGTTCTGTAAGCTTCCAAGTTTATCTTTGTCTTTCTTTGTATACGGGTTCAATACTGTAGCGGTATATTCAAGGTTAGGTCTTACTAGTGACGTGTATGCAAGTCATTCTACCCTGGCTGGGCATGCCCACAAGTTGCGTTTGATCACTCCCAATGTCTGCTTAGCCTAGGTTATTATTTCATTAACATGGACACCCCACTTCAGCCCAGTTGTTAACGTAACACCTAGGTGTGGTTGTTTTTTTGTGGTTTCTAATGTCTGACCACAAAACTGGTAATGAGACACATTTGGTGTGCGTTTGTTCGTTATGTGTATGATATAGCACTTATCAGGATTGAACTGCATAAGCCATTTCCTTTGCAATTCTTCCAGGGTGTTCAGACGTAAGGGTGCGAAATAGACTCCTGGTGGATTTACTTTCTGGAAATACTTTGATACCCAGTAACATGATGAGTATAAACGTTGGTATAACTTATATTTACAGGCAGATAATGCAGTCTTCTACCGTATCTATGAGACAACAATAAATGTTTGAGTAAATGGTAAATGTGGGAACTAGAGATCCCCCACACATCAGAAGAGCCGTGGCAGCACAACGAGAGAAACTGAAACAAGACACTGAACCATCACTGCAGTTCCAACGACGATTCCACACCGCTTTTACCCTGTACAAGCTCCTCAATGGACGCTGCCCTCCACATCTTCAAACCCTGGTGACCAGAATCCGGGCTGCCACTGAGTCACGTTACTCCCTCAGGAACAGCGACCACCTGACATCTGAACTCATTAAGTCCACCAGAGACCAGAGAACATTCTTCTACCGAGCAACATCACCCTGGAACACCCTCCTTACTTCTACTCGCACTGTCACAACTGCTGCTTCCTCCAAAAGAAAACTCCGCCTTTAATAAAAAAACTCTTGGAATGTCTTAAGGGGACCCTTACAGGTATTATAGACTTGACAATCGTAAACAAAAACACTACGAAGCATATGCAGAGCTGGAGAGTTGAACCAGAGGTGCAGTTACGAACAGACCACAATCTCATCACAATGAGCATAGGTTCTAAAGAAGAAACACAAAAACAACAGAAGTGGAAACTGAGAAACGTAGACTGGAAAGAATGGCAGGACAAAACCGACACTGTCTTCCGACAGTGAGTAGAGGAAACAGATTGGGCAACAGAGAAAGCAAACAGCA
>NC_049983.1:28904255-28907467 GCF_000003815.2 Branchiostoma floridae
CACAAAGACTGCACTAAGAAAGTTCAAGCGAAGAAGGGACAAAACCAATCTGACGAAATACCTACATGAGAAAGAGATCTTAACAAACATGGAAGAAGAAGCACGAAACACATACTGGAACGAACAGCTTAAAGATATGGATCCCAGAAAACCACTGAAATTCTGGAAAGCTATCAAAAACCAGCTAGGCAGAAGTTCCAGACCCACCATCCAACCTATAAAACAGAAAGATGGCACAATAGCCACAACTGATCAACAAATAGCACATGCAGTCACAACAGAGTACGCTCCAGGGGGTGTGGAAATCACAGGAGAACTTGCAACCTGGAAACAAAACATCACCCAAGCGGTGGAGATCTCCATAAAACATGAGAAACAAAGACTACAAGATGATCACACATATGAAGAAGACACACACGAAGGATCCTCAACCTAGACCTTACCCTAGAAGAGGTGAAAGCTGCCATCAGAAAAATGGACGCAAGCAGCTCTCCTAGCCCCACAGAAAGAATACTACCAGTTATGATCAAGTATGGGGGAGATGGCCTTACCATAGCCCTACAACACATGCTGAACCTAGTATGGGAAACTGGACAGATCCCTAAGTCAATGAAACAAGACAACAAAATACTCATTAAGAAACCTGGAAAGGACGACTACAACAAAGTACGAAGCTACAGACCTATAACACTCTCGAGCGTGGTTGGAAAGCTAATGGAAAGAATAGTTGACAGCAGACTTACATGGTGGGCAGAAGTTAACCACATATTATCACCATACCAAGAGGCATACAGAAAACATCGTACACGGAGTGCTAAGGCTAGTGCAACACATCGAAGAAGCCTGGAAGAATAATGAAACCACGGTTGCGGTGTTTGCTGACTATGAAGGATGCTTCGATCGCATATGGCAAGAAGGACTATTGTACAAACTAATAACAAAAGGGGTCAAGGGTAGGATACTCTGCTACCTAGAGAGTTTCCTGAGAGGTCGTGAAACCAGATTCAAAGTCAACACCATCACAACAGAACCGGAGATCAGTAAAGTAGGCATACCACAGGGAGCTTTCTACCACCCTCTGTAATATCTACACAGCGGATGCCTACCATCAAACAGGACTAGACAACTTCCAGTATGCTGATGATGGTGCAGCCTGGTGTAGCGGCGCAGACGTAAAAGAGGTATCAAAACAAGTAGAGACAAGTATCGATCACGTAATATCGACTTGGTGCCCTTTGTGGAACATGTGTATCGAAGAAAGCAAAACCAAAGCCATGGTTTTCTCTCCACCTCACATAGACCAGCCAACTGCTGACAGCCTTGAAGTAAACAACAAGAACATCGACATCATCCCAGAAGTCAAACTGGTCGGGATTACACTAGACGAGAAGCTGAACTTCCAAAGTCACATCTGCAACACCCAGACTAAAGCATACAAAGCCTTAAAAGCAATTAGCAAAGTAACCAATGCTAAGAAAAATCACAACCAGGAGGCTCATCTCCAGCTGTACAGAGCAATGATCAGACCTATTCTCGAATACGGAACAGAATGTACACTCAGAGCAGGACAGAAGCACGATGTTGCGTACGCCCCCATACAGAGAAAAGCTCTAATGGCTGCAACCGGTTGCAAGATCAGAACGAGTACAGACGCACTGGAAGTGCTGACTGACATTATGCCTATTGACATACATCTAACATGCCGCCAAGCACAAGCCTACTTGAGAATGGCAACAAAACACACGGGGAACCCCATACATGATGAAATAGCACAAGAAAGATCCGAAGAGAAGATCGGCACAACCCTACATCTTCTCGAGACAAGGTTTAAAGAAATGAAGGGGGAGATAGAGGTCAGCACAGTAGACAAGGAATGCTACTACGACTAGAAAGGGGGTCCCTTTCTCAATGGGCAGAATAACAGGATCTTCCTTCCCACCACAACAAACCCTGCCAATAAGGAGGAAGCCAAAGAGAGAGTAAAGCAAATACTCCACGAGATGAAGAAAACACCAACTACGGTAGTTTTCACAGATGGTTCATCCTTAGGCAACCCCGGTCCAACAGGGTGTGCTGCGGTAATCTACGAGCAATGGGGAGTAACTGAACCTTACACAGTTAGAAAACCAGTAGCTGCAAAGTCCAACAACTACGAAGGAGAGTTGCAGGGGATCTACCTAGCACTGAACACCCTACATAGAAGTCAAAGCAAAAACAGAAGAATCCTCATACTCTGTGATTGTAAAGCGGCCCTTGAGAATGTCAGCTCGTTCCAACAGGCAGAAGCTTACAACGACCTAGTGAATGCAGCAAGACAGAGGCTCTATGAAATCCAGCAGAAAGGACACAACATACAAATTGAATGGTGCCCAGGCCACATGGGGATAGAAGGAAACGAACTAGCAGACATGCAAGATAAGCTAGCTGCAGAGGAAGCTAAACACACAGAGATCAACACGACATGGACTAAGCAACAAGCAATGAAGCACATAGAAGAACAAGCAGCAAAAAGATGGCAAAGACGAAGAGAAAACCAAACAACTAGCAGCCACATGCAGAAAGCCAACACGAGTTTGAAGACGAAATGCAGCACATGGGGGTCAAGAACGACTCAGATCTCCATAAACCAACTCGTGAGTGGACACACGGAGCTAAACGCCTACAAAAACTGGATTGACCCCACGGAGACACCAAACTGTAGCACATGCGGTACAAGGGAAAATATAGACCATTACATGTATGAATGCCCAAAATATGAGAACACCAGACAACATCTAATGAAAGAAATTGACAACATATATGAAGACTACGGAATCCCTCAACAAGAAAGAACGATGGATGTTGTATCCCTAGCAGGAATGCGAAGCGACCTGACGAACGAAGCAAACAAAAGGATGTATTTGGCGTTCACCAAATACATTGAAGACACGAGAAGGTTCGCCGAGCAGGTCTAGAACACCCCAAACACGCATATGCAAAGTACCAGAGTACAAGCACCAGCGAGGTCAACAAATCTAAGAGCACCCAGCAGAAAAATCACCAAGAGACCATGTCTAGCGGAGAAGTAGACGTTAAACAAGGACAACAACAACAACAACAACATTACAGGTGTATACAGTGACCCAGCATGACCTCTCGCTGTATATGTTGTTGTTGATAAATACTGATGTAGAGTCTATTGTAGATACTATGACTGCTTAGTGCTATGAGAC
>NC_049983.1:28908033-28910308 GCF_000003815.2 Branchiostoma floridae
CTTTGTGATTTTTGGTAGGTGTGTAGCGGTTGTGAAAAGAAAGGCCACGTTCGAAAATGGTTCACCTGACGTTTTCCTACGGTACTGCAGCGAGCTTTGTATTTTTATGCGCCTGTTTGTGGACAGCATAACTCGTTATCAGAAAATTCTAGATACATATAAGTAAATGGCTAACCTGTGAAGTTATAACACTAGCAAATAATCTACCAATGGCATTGTAATGTAGGTAGTAGACATTGGAGTCCCTCCTGAGCATAGTAATTTGGAAAAGCGCGGTGGGATATTGACATGTTCTCTAACGTTCTTTTCCAAGTACTTTCTGAAATTGTGCTTCAAAACATGTTTCTGAACTACTGCTAAGGTTCGCCAGGTGGCGTTCTGTAAATTACACCTGCTGGAAAACCGGTTTCTTACAAAGGTCATCTGCCACTAGTGTTGTCAGATGTCACTAGTGACGCTTTTCTGTTTATATCGTGTGCAGTGACCCTTTGTAAGTTTGTGTTTACATCGTGTGCAGTGACCCTTTGTAAGTTTGTGTATATATGGTGTGCAGTGACCTTTGTAATTTTGTGTTTATACTGTGTGCATTGACTCGTTTGAAATTCATTGTTGTTGTTTTTAAATCAAGCTTGAGAAGGGCCTTTTCACCTAGGACGTCTTATCCAATCTGAGATAGACACAGCCAAATGGACCAAACTGCGTATGTGGTAATCACATGGTTCACTATCAGTCTCACTTTTCAAAGTTCAGGGGTCAAATTGTCAAAGAGGCGTTTTCTCCCTTCCAACTGCCAACAATTGTCTAGTTCTGGCTTGTGATCTGGTCTGTATTTCAGCTGTCAAGTTTCTAGCTAATAGCCTCCTTTGCAGACGTTTGGGGAGCGCTGATTCTCGATTTCCAACGAGGGCTAGCGTCGACTCTTTGCCAGGAAAAGAAGTTTTGCCGCACCCAGAAATTCTTTTCCAGCATAGCAAACCTCTAAGCCCTTGTTGAAAATCCAAAACCAGCGCTTCCCAAAAAATAAACGCTACAGTAACTGCCACAGAAGTCTGCACAGGAGGCTACAAGGTTCCACCTACTGAATAAGCTTCACTAACAATGATGTGTGTCGGGGCCGCTGTGGAATTAAATTACTCGCTTCTCCATATAAGGGAGTTTAGTGTTACATCTGGCTTGTCTGTTGCCATGGTGACCACATTATCTGTGCTGTTTTTTTTTTTGTCTCTGGAGCTGGTTGGGTCGCAAAGCAGTTTGGGTAAGTCTGACGTCTCCGATGTTGGCAGTCGCACAAGAGATATTACAATTATTGGGCGGGCCGACTTCTCTCTCTCTCTCTCTTCGCAACCAGGGGCTGAATTGCATGCTCACAATAGGCTGGGCTTAATCGCAAAGGTGTTTAACTCAGGAATTTAACTCAGGTGACCTCCATACGACTGTTACAAGTGTCTGGAGAGGCTGCTGTTTGGCGCTAACTCAGTTGACCTCAATACGACAGCAACTGGCCCAGGTGCGTCCAAAGGACTGTAGGTTTTGAATCACCTCTGGAACGACCACTACTCTTTTGCATAAGCGTGGTGGGTTCTTTAACATGCTCTCCTCAAACAGGGGACCTCCGTTTAACGTCCTATCTGCGCTAGGTACTCATTTTAACCCGATTGAAGTGAGCAAAGTCGTGTAACGTGCCTTTCCCAAGGACACAAGATCGGTCGCACATCAACAGATTAGAACCCAGGACCTCTGGGTCATGGGCCAATCACCCTGCCGTTATGCCAAACGACCCCAAAATAAAGTCTTCAAATGGCATAGTTTCAGTTGGCATGGATTCTGCCAGGTTTGCAGCTTCTAAACTAATCATAAAGGAGTGTCTTGGTGGCTTTGCCCCCCCCCCCCCTCCGTATTAAGATATATATAGTGTTGAGGCTTATAATTTTACATCATGTGGAATGCAACTCAATAAAAGTTAGATTTTCCTACTTGACGGAAAAAAGGCAGCGTTTGACCTGACAGTGTATAACGTTACTTTCAGTTATTCTCCTAAGGAGTTTGTCTCTATAGCAGTTATGTAATCTGACACAAAGACAACAGACACAGGTGTGTGGTACCAAAACTGCACATCTTATATTAAAAAGTTTCAAAGCAAATGCACATAAAGAATATATGTAACTAAGCGATCAGTTCTAGTTGTGATTTCAGCAAGACATCACTTCTCTGGATTTAGTGCATGATGGTATCTCTTCTCTATCTTCTCATTGGGACATCTGGTTTTATCTCACAA
>NC_049983.1:28910462-28916959 GCF_000003815.2 Branchiostoma floridae
TAAGATAACTGATCATCACTCTACAGAAAAGCTAATGGAATGCTATTAATACACCTCATATTTCTAACATCCTGGTGTCTTATAAACTAACAACGCTGACCTTATATAACCTCAGTATCAGCAACGTCTAATAAAAATCTACTGGAAGATGAAAAGTTATATCTAGTACAGAAATAAGATTATACACTAGAAACCTACATTTGGAGCCTTCGAACAGAGTAGAATTTGTTAATTCAGAAGATGACAAAGCTAAATGTCAACACAATTATTACTATATAGGCTTGCAAGTAATATGCACTATTATTTCGTAATGCACCACTATCCCACAATGTTTCACAGCCAGCCTCACTGCCTCATCTCATTTTTTCCTTTCTCATATCAGTAAATGCCTTTGACTCTGAAGGTTGTAAACTGCAGATATGGTGGCCACCATGTCAAACACAATTACTGCATAATCCTCGCAAAACATTCTCCACAGAACCCTGAGGTTTGTCTCTCCTGACTGTCACACTGTGGATGCAGCAATGGTACCGTAAAGCTCCTTTCACCGGCATTTTGGGGGTTTTTGTTCAGCTGACAACAGTTTTCCGCCTTCTAACCAACTGTGTCTATACTAACACGTTTGCATCCAGCATTGAAATAATAGTCCAGACACATTAACTTACAAATGGTCTTTTATATGTTTTGTTCTTTGAAAAAAAAAAGAAGAAATTTGCCCAATGTATGTTCTTTGAAGAAACTGAATTTTGCCTAATGATATTTTTGTGCTATTTGCCCAATGTGTGTTCTTTAAAAAAAATGAAATTTGCCCAGAAATTTGCCCAATGTATGTTCTTTGAAGAAACTGAATTTTGCCTAATGATATTTTTGTGCTATTTGCCCAATGTGTGTTCTTTAAAAAAAATGAAATTTGCCCAGAAATTTGCCCAATGTATGTTCTTTGAATAAACTGAATTTTGCCCAATGATATTTTTGTGCTATTTGCCCAATGTATGTTCTTTGAAAAAACTGAAATTTGCGCAGTGATATTTTGGTGCTATTTGCCCAAATGTATGTTCTTTGAAAAAACTGAAGTTTGCCCAGTGATATTTTTGTGCTATTTGCCCAAATGTATGTTCTTTGAAAAAACTGAAGTTTGCCCAGTGATATTTTTGTGCTATTTGCCCAATGTAAGTTCTTTGAAAAAACTGAAATTTGCCCAGTGATATTTTTGTGCTATTTGCCCAAATGTATGTTCTTTGAAGAACTGAAATTTGCCCAGTGATATTTTTGTGCTCCATGCTCCTGGACTTTTGTCAATTTAGTCTTAATGTGAAAAAAATTTTGCTAGGTTTTATAATTGACTTCTCCAAATTTCCCTAGGCTTTAAACTGTTGTCAGCTTTCCTATCTAACTTATAATATGGTTATATATGCGAAGAAATGAAGAATAGCTTCAGAAGATTGAAAAGGAGGAATGATGAAGAAAGACACAGGGATAAGGATGAAGACCAAGTGAGAAGAGTATGTGAGAGTGTGGGGGTGGTAGGAGAGAGAGAGAGAGAGAGAGAGAGAGAGAGTGTGTGTGTGTGTGTGTGTGTGTGTGTGTGTGTGTGTGTGTGTGTGTGTGTTGGAGTGATTGAGAACGGGTGGGAGATTTAGGAAAAGGAGGAAGTGTTATTGAGAAAGAAGAAGGGGGTTAAGAAAGATTGAGAAAGGGATGGAGAAATATTAAAAAGGGCAAAAGATTGAGAAGAAAGAGAGAGGAACTACTAACAGTAACAGTTACTTACCACTACTAGAGATTGAGAAAGGGAGAGATTGAGAAAGAGGAAAAATTGATGGATTTAGAACGAGGAGAGATTGAGAAAGAGGAGAGATTGAGAAAGGCAGAGATTGATGGATTGAGAAAGATGATGGATTGAGAAAGATGAGAGATTGAGAAAGATGAGAGATTGAGAAAGGCAGAGATTGAGAAAGGCAGAGATTGAGAAAGAGGAGAGGTTGAGAAAGAGGAGAGATTGAGAAAGAGGAGAGATTGAAAAAGAGGAGAGATGCTGATGTATTGAGAAAGAGAAATTGAGAAAGGGAGCGAGAGATTTGGTCTAAAGTCCAACGCTCATGCTGATATTTCGTGCCTCACTCCAGAATCGACTACTCGGGTTTGGGGGTGGCGCTGGCAGCCTTGTCCTTTCCCCAGAGCTCAAACGAATAGTCGTCAAAACCTGAAATAAAAACCAAAATAGCAAATTAGAGCAAACAAGCGAAATGAGGAGAAAGGACAAAGTGCTCATTCGCATATTGCAACTGTTATTTATTGGGGGAATACTGTTTCATCAGCTAAAAGTTTTAAGAATAGGGAAAACATTCACGAAGGAACCTGGTACATGTAGTAGGTTGTCGATGCCGGGTGCTTTGCCTGTTTTTAGGTTCCCAATAACGGTACGTACGATTTCCTCCTTTGTTATCTCTGCATGTTAACTATTAATACAATGGCCTGAGGTAGATCCCATGTTCTCGAAAAGGCAAGTCTATTCAATTCGGTTTTCCCCAAACGGTATTATCTTTTTTACTCTCGTTGCATACAACCTCAAAATGATGTGCCAAATCTTGCGCATGTATGTTATCGGATACATATTCTTCCTTTGACCATTTTCCAAAATCCCTCATAAGTAGGACCCATTTGTACATTTTTTAATTGTTTTCAACATTGAATGTGTCTCAAGGTTTGCTCTCACTGCTTTCAACATAATTTAGCAAGAGGCAAGATTATTTTTATATTATTATTTGCATAATTTAGCAAGATACCGTTGACTGGTACAAGAACCAACTCGACAAAGTTTGAAGACGGTAAAATTCTGCTGCGATCTATTCATGTATTAAACCCAGGGGTCTTGGGTTCGAAACCCCTGACATGATAATCATGTTATACCATTAACACGACATTCGTCTCTCCGCCCAGGATTAAACATGGCAATCTGGCGCCTGGGTTATCCGACCTGTTGGCAGCTGTTCTACACAGGATCATTTCGCCTAGAAAAGAAGTGCGCTTACCTTCGGGAACTACTCCGTGGTTTTAGCCATGTCCTCAACATACTCCTCGGACATCTCGGAGTCCAAGTCCACGTCGTGCCCTCCGAACTCACGGCGGCGCAGGTCGTTCTCATCCTGCTTCTCGTGCAGCAGCTCTAGGAGGCCGCGAGCTTCCTCAAACAGCCTGGAGAACAAGGACAGGGCTGTGGGTTATCCGGGAAACACTCTTGCAGGAAGGTAGGTAGGTAGGAAGGAAGGAAGGAAGGAAGGAAGGATGGAAGGAAGGAAGGAAGGAAGGAAGGAAGGAAGGAAGGAAGGAAGGAAGGAAGGAAGGAAGGAAGGAAGGAAGGAAGGAAGGAAGGGAAGTTGGGAGGAAGGAAGGAAGGAAGGAAGGAAAGAAGGAAAGAGGGGAGGAAAGAAGGAACATTTGTCGACAAGCGTACAGGACAAAACGTACGGCAGAAACTACTGAAAAACAAGACTACAGGACTAAACGCAGAACAACAGAATATCATCGATAGCAGCACAGCGGTGTGTTAATGGAAACACGGTCTGTATCCAGAAACAGAAATACTGACATGCATACTGAAATACTGACAAGGCTACGCCTATGAGCCATTTTGATGATAGCTTACCGCGGTATGTCGTTGTCGACTTCGTAGTCTTCAAGTCCGCGGTCGGTGGCTGACATTTCTAAGACGAGAAGAATCGATTCAATGATTTTTTGATGAAAAACAATTTTACGTCGGAAGGATAGTGGGTACTATCCGAAACGTCTGACTGTTTCCAAAACCATATCCAGTTGCTTGAGTAACTACTTTTTGGCGTATCTTATTACCTGGATGTCTAACCTACATCGGCGTCTCTTGGATCAGTACGGTAAGTTTTGCCTGAAATCAGTGAGGGATCTGGAGAAGACCAGCAGGAAAATTGCAGACTACAGGAACCATCTTCGTCACAACTCGCGCAGCCCCAAGGTACGTGTAACTCCTGTCAGTTTACGTCTAAAAACCTCCATCAAAGGATTCAAGGCCAACAATATCATTCGCAACTCGGAAAGGAAGCTAATAAACAAAAGGGTGAGTCAGGTTAACTACAAATTGGATGGTCTCAATGACAGAAAAACTAACCTTGATGAACTACAAGTTCACACAAGAGCCAAGTCATGACAACATGCTCCCCTTTCCAGACACAAAAACTATCATAGAGAAGGACGGCAGCCTTCAGTTCGAGGTGTACAGGAAACCGACGCACACTGACCAATATCTGGCCTTTGACTCTCATCACCCATTGGAACACAAACTGGCAGTGATAAAAACCCTTTACCACCGGGCTGACAACATTATTTCCTCTGACAAAGCCAAAACAGACGAACTCAAACACCTTCGAAGTGCCTTAGACAGGTGTGGCTACAAATACTGGACCTTCAACAAAGCACTGAAACCCTCAAACCACTCTAAGAAAACGCTCAAGTGCAAACCTCTAACCGACAGAAACAAGGTCAACTTTACAATCCAATATGTCCAGGGAGTTTCGGAAAAACTAAGACGGATATTCCAAAACTTCAACATTGCCGCTAACTTCAAACCTCACTCAACCCTCCGGCACAAACTGGTACGTCCCAAAGACAGACCCCAGAAAAGTACCAAAGCCAATGTAATCTACAGACTCAAATGCGAAGAACCCAACTGCAGCAATACGTACATCGATGAGACCAGCCAGCCAGTAAAGGCAAGGTACAAAGAACATTACAAACCCAGTGCCAACGGCTACATTTTCAACCACCTAAAGCACAACCAGGGACACTCCTTCAACCTCCAATCCACCGATATCCTAGACCGCGAACCCCGCTGGTTCGAACGGGGAGTTAGAGAGGGTATATATGAGAAAATATACAATCCGACCCTTAACAGGAAAGGGGGGCTACGTATGAAGCTTTCCGGCACTTACGTCTGACCGTTTCCAAAACCATATCCAGTTGCTTGAGTAACTACTTTTTGGCGAAAAGCACTTTTGTTACACAACTTATCTTGCTGGAAAACAAAATTTGTTTGCATTACATACGTAACAAAACTCAATGCGTAACACCCCTGTAAGCATGGGTAGATTTGAAACAACGCTATGAACTTTACACGACTATCATCCTAACCTCTTTCGTCTGGTATCTCTGTTATCCGTGCTTCACAACAAAGATGATGGTTAGTGATTACAGTTTTGTCTTTCATGGGCATCTGACATATGTTTATCCACATTTTTTTTGGAATCGTTTGCAGATTCATAATTATTCATTGATTACCTGGTTCCTCATCGTCCTCGTCCTGCTCCGGACAGGTCCACACCCCGTCCTGGTCCTCGATGGGCGACTCCAACCCGTTCTCTCCACAGGTCACCTGGTAGCACGACGCTTCATTCTCGGCACAGACGCAGTTGTGTCCTTCCTCTTTAGATACCCAGCTGTCTCCCTCCTGTATGGACACAGCAACACGTTAAATTATATACCAAGAATCCTTCCTGTCTGGACACAGCAACACGTTAAATTATATACCAAGAATCCCTCGTGTATGGACACAGCAACACGTTAAATTATATACCAAGAATCATTCCTGTATGGACACAGCAACACGTTAAATTATATACCAAGAATCATTCCTGTCTGGACACAGCAACACGTTAAATTATATACAAAGAATCCTTCCTGTATGGACACAGCAACACGTTAAATTATATGCCAAGAATCCTTCCTGTATGGACACAGCAACACGTTAAATTATATACCAAGAATCATTCCTCTATGGACACAGCAACACGTTAAATTATATACCAAGAATCATTCCTGTATGGACACAGCAACACGTTAAATTATATACCAAGAATCATTCCTGTATGGACACAGCAACACGTTAAATTATATACCAAGAATCCCTCCTGTATGGACACAGCAACACGTTAAATTATATACCAAGAATCCTTCCTGTATGGACCCCGCAACACGTTAAATTATATACCAAGAAACATTCCTCTATGGACACAGCAACACGTTTAAATTATATACCAAGAATCATTCCTGTATGGACACAGCAACACGTTAAATTATATACCAAGAATCATTCCTCTATGGACACAGCAACACGTTAAATTATATACCAAGAATCATTCCTGTATGGACACAGCAACACGTTAAATTATATACCAAGAATCCCTCCTGTATGGACACAGCAACACGTTAAATTATATACCAAGAATCCTTCCTGTCTGGACACAGCAACACGTTAAATTATATACCAAGAATCATTCCTCTATGGACACAGCAACACGTTAAATTATATACCAAGAATCCTTCCTGTATGGACACAGCAACACGTTAAATTATATGGCAAGAATCCTTCCTGTCTGGACACAGCAACACGTTAAATTATATACCAAGAATCCGTCCTGTCTGGACACAGCAACACGTTAAATTATATACCAAGAATCCTATAATGGACA
>NC_049983.1:28917319-28940029 GCF_000003815.2 Branchiostoma floridae
AATCCTTCCTGTATGGACACAGCAACACGTTATATTATATACCAAGAACCCTTCCTGTATGGACACAGCAACACGTTAAATTATATACCAAGAATCCTTCTTGTATGGACACAGCTACACGTTAAATTATATACCAAGAATCCTATAATTGACAGCACTCTTGCCTAGAAGCTGGCAGCGGCGCGGTGGATTACAAGGCGGTGTGTGAAAATGACTACAATATACACACATAAAACACAATTGCTCAATAAATTGCTGGGAGAAAACCGTACCAATGTTTTTGAATACACGGAATTAAGGAAACGGTAAAATGAACCTTGATAGTTGGCTCCCACAGATGTTTTTAAAACCTGCACGGCTAGCCAGGTAAGAATTTGCCTTATCTACATTTAGGTACTGCCCCACTAAGGTACACACTAACCTCGTGTTCTCCACAGCCTTGGCCCTCCGTACCGCTCACTTCCGAGGTACCGTTCACTTCAGAGGTACCACGCACTTTAAAGGTACCGCGCACTTCAAAGGTACTGCGCACTTCAGACGTCCTCTTCCACGTCGCCGTACCTGAAAAATTAGAATTTTGATGTTTGTCTCTCTCCATTCATATTTTGAAAGAACCATCATGATAATTGTTGAAAAAAGGTAGACAAACTGAAGAGAAAAGTTTACCTTACATACATACATACCTGCATAGACTTCGACTTCGCAGACAGTCAGCACCCGGGTGCGGCCGAGCAGACGGATCCCCACATATCGTCCCTTCATTCCGTTACAGTTGAGGGTTTCCTTGTTCTGACCGACGGGCCCGGGTTTGTCGTGACGGCCGCCGCAGCTTGGGTTACTGTCTACACGTGCGTCGTTTCCGATGTGGATGATGAACCCGTTGAGTCGGTTTCTGCTTGAGTCCGCACGGTTAAAGATGACCACCCACTTGACGCTGACTTGAGTACCGAGGTCCACTCGCAACCAAGGGTACGCCTGAGCCGGAGTTTGGGTGCAGCACCGCTGTTTATAGTTGGGGTCCCTGCAACCGTCAGTCGCTCGGGAGGCAACCCCGTAATATGCGACATCCGACTGGACAGTCGGTTTTCCCAGCGCTAGGTTCGGAGCTAAAAGAGAATAAACAAGACGACTTAAGCCAAATGTGTCGGCACAAGCAACACCTGAGTATAACTATGGTCAGTTCAGATGATCTAGTCACACTCGGGCATTCGATTACTTAAAGAAGACTGAATAATAATACAAGGTACAAAGTTAAACCCAAGCCCTGTTCATTGACTTGTCATTCCGCTAATCATTATAATATATGTCTGGCTTACTCACCTGCGTAAACCTCCACTTCGCAGAGCGTCAGGACTCGCTTCTTCCCCGGCAGCCTGATGCCCACGTACCTGCCCCTCATCCCACTGCAGCCGACGACAAGCTCGGTATCGGTTGGGTGGAAACGGTGATGCCCGCCACACATCGGGTTCCTGGCCACATCAGTGCTGTCCCCAATGTGGACATCGAAGGGCGTGATCCTTTCAGAGCCCCGGCCCCGACGGTTGACGATGGCGACGTGGTCGACAGTGATGGACCTTCCCAGATCGACATACCACCATGGGTCGTCTTCGTTGGTTGTAGCTGTGCAGGACTTGCTTTTCCACTCGGGGCTTCTGTTCCCGTCGACAGCTCGACCGGGAGATCCTCCCCAGCCAACACTAGACTGGAGCGCAGGTCTTCCTGATGCAATGTTTGGGTCTGTATACTTAGTATCAGCTGTAAAAACGTCACGTAAGTGCGAACAATCAGCATTTGACAGTACACAATAAGGTTGATATATACATAATATACATATTTGAGTGTGTGTGTGTGTGCGTGTGTGTGTCCATGTGCGTGTGTGTGTATACAGTAGATAACGTTTAATACACCTTCATTCCTAGAATATGATGGGTAAAGTTTATAGTTGCTATGGTTAGGAAATGTAAGAACATCATGTATGGCATTGAAAGATCAGGTGGGACATAATAACCATGTTTGAATGGGGGAGGGAAGGGTCTTGAAAGGGTAAGCATGCTTTCACTTCTGTGCCATCATGCAGTTTCCTAGCCTCCACCCACCTGCCTTCCCATCATGCATTGATTCCTAACCTCCACCCACCTGCCTTCCCATCATGCAGTTTCCTAACCTCCACCCACCTGACTGCCCATAATGCAGTGTTTCCTAACCTCCACCCCTGCCTTCCCATCATGCAGTATTTCCTAACCTCCACCCACCTACCGTCCCATCATGCAGGGTTCCATTCCACCTGCCGTCCAATTGCACCATTTCATGTAACACTGAGTCATTGCACGAGAAAACCAGGCAAAACCAGGCAGAGGCCGGAAGATGGGGGTCGGCCAAATCGACTCAAACTTTTTATGTGTGATAGGCATGTGGAACTATGAACAACCATATTGTTAAAACCCTCCAGCTATTTTTCGTTATGGCGTTCTGGGACCCCCCTCAGGGACCCTCTAAAATCCAACAATTTATGCCTGAAAATTACTGAAATTTCGATGGCTATTCTGAAAAATCTGATTATGGTACGAACAAACGTTTTGCATTTCCATATAGTATGGGTTCTAAAGTGTTACAGACCAAAAGTTGAAGATGATGCATTAAAGTTAAGAAGGTGTGCTAGGGGGTTACCTGAACCATTGAAAGCAGAATTTTTGTCACTGTAAATTTTAGTCATTTTAAGGCGCAATAAAATCTATGCGCAGCGGGTCTGGCGAATGGTTTTAATGTTGATAGAGAGAGGAACATCTACTTATTCAAAAACAATCGTAGTCTAATTGGGCCATGCATAACGCGAGCCGTGAGAGGGGGGTCTTTATGGAGATTTTTCGGGTTTTGGTCTTTAATGAATCGGGTGATTATATTAGTCTACGGGGGTAAGTCATGGCGAATGTTTGCGAAGTTGTTTGTGAACCATGCATAATTGTCAAAATATCATGATTGATTGGCAATATTAATTTGGGCTCCATATGGGGATTTGGGGATACTATAAAAATGTATAAAAGCAATTTTGCTGATTTTGTACATTTTACTGTTGCTTTCTAATGTTATTAAACCGGTAATCTGTTCCTAAATTACTTTGTACCTACCAGCTATGTCGTGCATAATGAGAAGGCTCTACATGGGGGTTACCAGGACTCCACAAATGTGATACCATTTAATAGAAAGGGCACATGGATGCGGATATACTTCATGCATATTGAGAATCATAGAACAAGACCACAACAAAGGTCAAGATTAATGCTTTTGGGGATGGAGACGTGTACATTATAATTTTTTTCCATCAATACGGGTGCACTATAGGTACTGCTCTAGACAAACAGCATTACATCAATGGTTTGTTAATATGCCTGACTATTCATTCACTGCTATAAGGTCATGCGGATCTGGGGAACTCATGTGAGTATACGAAAACAGAAATGGCCAGAAAAAGTTGCCTTTATCATGTCAATATTCAATAAGGCTATTTAAATGATGACTACATGTACATTGTCCTTTTGTTTAATCAATTACTGTATACCATAGCGCACAGTTTAGGTTACAAAGTGCTGTACATCAAGTGCTATTTATTCATTACCATAAGGACAAACCAAAAACAAAATCTATCACAAACCCTTTACATATAGAACCCCTTTAGTATCAAGTAAACTGTCGATACGCAAATACAAACGCAAAGGACAGTTTACTTTTGTTTAAGTGGTGATATAGCACTTTCGTCAAAATTACGCTACGAAAGAATAAATTAAAGTAACATATTACAAACATTACAGCCAAGCAGGTTACAATATTGCACAAGCCTTTCAGCAGCTCAGAGACAGCATGAAAGCACAGAATCTGTGGCCACTAACATGGAGTCAATAAACTAAATTTAGATGGATAGAAGAGGAAGGCGAGTGGCAGGCACTGCAAACACACTATATACTAGCATTGACTACATTCATCTTTTCATGTATAAAGATGTAAATTTGAGTGAACTGGCAATAACCAACGGCCTTGAATCATTAAAGCTAAAGTAACTAAAACTTGAGCCAGACCATTTTCATCTGCCCGTTATAGGCTATAGCTACATGACACTTCCTTTCATACAGGTATTAGAAACTATCCTAGGCACATTCACATACATGTGCAAATTGCTTTTTTATAGTTATTTTTACCAAAAATGTAAAAAAAAAAGGCTTTCAAGAGATTTTGTACCCAATTGCAATATGTCTAGTGTTAGGTCCGACCAGAGTCTGTTAGCAATTACAGCTAAATGTTTAATCAGATTTTTTTTAAATCTAATGTAGTTCTATGTAATAAAGGATTCGCCAAAGACATTGTTTTTGGCTTGTGGTGTGCACATCAATTACAAGCTTTTTTCATTGTCAGAAAAATACGTTTAGATTTAAATCATACTGTAATTCATACAAGTTAAAAAAAGTTAAACCCTTCCCGCGCCTGGTGGCGCATAGGGCGGTGCCCATCTCTGTTTCATTAGCCCTTGGCCACACAACGAAATCACTACAGCAGGGGGCTAGTCCACTGGTAGTGGTGTGTGTTCAACTCCCTTACTCTTTCCCGAATGCTGAGTGCTAAGCAGAGAAAGCAGCATGTACCACTTTTAAAGTCTTTGGTATGACTCGGCCGGGGATCGAACTCACGGCCTTCCGAACTCTACCCACTAGGCCATTGCACCGGCTACGTAATTCATACAAAGCAGCTACAAAATGAGCAAATATATGCCGTAGATTGCAAACACATCGGCAAACGTAATTGTGTACTAATTACTTAGAATGCCAACGTCAATTCCAAGGTCAAACAAGAAGATTTGACAGAATGAAAATCAAGAATCTGTTGTTTGGTATATCATACTCTGTGTGTTTTGTCGTTTGTTCAGCTTTCCTGACCACACCACCTCACCATAATGGATGCAAATTTTTTTGGCCATTTTTTTATGAGCCTACTCGCACCAGTTCCCTAATCAGCATGACCTTATAGTGGTGAATGAATAGTCAGGTATATTAACAAACCATTGATGTAATGCTGTTTGTCTAGAGCAGTACCTATAGTGCACCCGTATTGATGGAAAAAAGTATAATGTACACGTCTCCATCCCCAAAGCATTAATCTTGACCTTTGTTGTGGTCTTGTTCTATGATTCTCAATATGCATGAAGTATATCCGCATCCATGTGCCCTTTCTATTAAATGGTATCACATTTGTGGAGTCCTGGTAACCCCCATGTAGAGCCTTCTCATTGTGCACAACATAGCTGGTATGTACAAGTTATTTAGGAACAGACACCAGTTTAGCAACATTAGAAAGCAACTGTAAAAATATATAAAATCAGCATAATGCCTTTTATAGTATCCCCAAATCCCCCATATGGAGCCCAAATTGATATTGCCAATCAATCATGATATTTTGACAATTATGCATGGTTCACAAAACAACTTCGCAAACATTCGCCATGACTTACCCCCCATAGAATAATATAATCGCCCGATTTATTAAACACCCAAACCCGAAAAATCCCCCATAAAGACCCCCCTCTCACGGCTCGCGTTATGCATGGCCCAATTAGACTACGATTGTTTTTGAATAAGTAGATGTTCCTCTCTCTATCAACATTAAAACCATTCGCCAGACCCGCTGCGCATAGATTTTATTGCGCCTTAAAAATGACTAAAATTTACAGTGACAAAAATTCTGCTTTCAATGGTTCAGGTAACCCCCTAGCACACCCTCTTAACTTTAATGCATCATCTTCAACTTTTGGTCTGTAACACTTTAGAACCCATGCTATATGGAAATGCAAGACGTTTGTTCGTACCTTAATCAGATTTTTCAGAATAGCCATCGAAATTTCAGTAATTTTCAGGCATAAATTGTTGGATTTTAGAGGGTCCCTGAGGGGGGTCCCAGAACACCATAACGAAAAATAGCTGGAGGGTTTTAACTATATGGCTGTTCATAGTTCCACATACCTATCACACATAAAAAGTTTGAGCAAGTTCAGGGTTTCATAATCACATCCGTGAACATTCCAGGTCATAAGAACTCACTCCACACAGCAGCCCACCCCCCACTATCTCAAGTGTCCAAAAGTCTAATCTTTAAACTTTCTGACCGGTGCAACTATTCCGGCGGTCAAACCTGCCGCCATCTTGCCTTTTCATGACGTCATTTTTGGGACTCAGCACTTCAAATTAGGGGTCAGCACAGGCCGACAAGATGGACCCAAACCTAGTTTTTTTGGCCGAATCTGAACATCTACAACCTACACTGTCTCACCAATATGAAATGTACTTACATTTTCCTGCTAAAAGTCGAAGATAGGCGAAAATACTGTATGGACTCGTTTTGGGCCTTCTGCACCTGCGTCAATTAGGGTCACTGCCCTTATAAAAGGTACCTTTGATAAACCCACCCCACCTCAATATTGTATTTTCCTGATTTGAATCCCCGTACAAGAAGGCCGCGCGCCCATGTAGACCCTGCCGTGTACACAAATGTTTTTCGAGCTATAATCGCATTATCTGAGACATCTCAACGTTTCTAAGGTACCTTTTTCAATACAAAGTTATCACATGTAAATAATGCCATATACAGTCTGCCAACTTTCCGGTGCTACAATGTAACCAAACCCGTGAGATCTGGTGTTGCCATATGTAACTCATAATGCGCTCTAATACCAAATTTTCTTACCAATACAAGTGACCCCGTCTCCACTGCCTTCGTTGCAAACACAGGTAAACGAGCCGTCTATGTTAGAACAGGTTGCGTCATCGTGGCAGTTGTCTGTACCATCTGCACATTCGTCGACATCTGTGGATACAAACAGCGCAAGTTTCCATGGATAAATGATCCTGTGAGAGTTTGTGAATGTTGTGAAATGGAGGTAATGTATACTTACTTACTCACTTGATAAGGTCTCCTCATCACGAGTGGCCTGCATCCAAGAGTTTGCGTTTGAGGAGGTAATGTATGGACAGCATCAATTACTGAATGTACAATCAAATTCTTTGTTCCTACCGGTACAGGTGACTCCGTTGCCGTTATAACCGTCATTACAGTCACAGGTGAACCCCCTGTCCGTGTTGGTACAGGTTGCGTGGGCGTGGCAGTTGTCTGTGCCATCTGCACACTCATCGACATCTGGGTCGGCTATTCAGATAGAAAGAACACAGGTTACCGGCGATAGATAAACCTTTGAGTTTTTGTGTTGTGAAAAAAAAATCATCGGCAATAATGTTGATCTGTGGCAGTTGGCTGTTTCATCTGCACATTCGTCGACATCTGTGAATACAGCAATGCTTTATTTCTCCCCTTCTTAAGGAATAAGTACGGAGACTATAAGTTTGAAATGACGAAAACTACTGGATACTGGTTTAGACACGTGATAAAGGATTAAGTAATAGGACATATTATACCAGAACAGGTGACTCCATCTCCGCTATAACCGGCGTTACAGTCACAGGTGAACGATCCGTCCGTGTTAGTACAGGTTGCCTGGGAGTGGCAGTTGTCTGTGCCTTTTGCACATTCATCGACATCTGTGGATACAGCAATACTTTAGTTACCGCTGATGAATAAATATATGACACCAGGAGTTGTGATATATAGCCTGCTGGAAATAATTCACTCTAACAGTACAATTTCTGCATAAAAAGGATGTAAAACCAAATGCTCCTACCGGTACAGGTGACTCCGTTGCCATGGTAACCGTCATTACAGTCACAGGTGAACCCCCTGTCCGTGTTGGTACAGGTTGCCTGGGAGTGGCAGTTGTCTGTGCCTTTTGCACATTCGTTGAAATCTGTGGATACAAACAACACAAGTTACCGGCGATAGATAAACCTTTGAGTTTTTGTGTTGTGAAAATAAATCCATCGGAAATATTGTAGATCTGCCAACAAGGCTGAATATATAGCAAGATGGGTTCCTTGTGAAGAGAACACTTTAAACTCCGAGCTAGCAAACCTTGCCACATGGCTACATTCAAACCGTCTAACACTGAATGTTGCTAAGACTAATCCTATTCGACATAAGTGGGACGCTAAGAACTGCACCACCTCTGAGAACTCACATTGCTCAGGAGAATATTGAACAAGTGTACCAATTTAAATAAAGTTCTAGGTGTTCTCCTTGACTGCACTATCCCATAGAACGAACGCATTGACATTTTATGTTCCAAAGTTTCTCAGAGAATAGGTTTGCTAAGGCGCCTCATCAGATCATGTCTCACCGTCAACATTGCAAGTATATTATACGGTTAAAGTGGAGCTGCCAGGGTCATCCTACAAATCAAGCAACGATCCAGTGTCCAAGACCTGCACTGCAGACTCAACTGGAAGTATCTGACGCAGAAAGGATCACATGTGTGTCATGGTTTTTACATGTATTAACGGACTTGCCCCTAAATAGTTAGACGTCACATTTGTATACAACCACCTGTTACACAACCACAACACCAGACAAACCTCATTGCTTCCCATACCCAACTCGCTAACACATCTTGCCATCGCACCTTTGTAGTCAGAGGCACAGCTTACTACAACACACTTCCAGTTGACGTTAGGTAAGTAACAACTCTACGGCAGTTTAAAGCTGCCTGAAGTCACATGACTCATGTAGCATCCTGACCTCTGACCTCCAGGCTATCTCTTGACTTTCTTGGGTTTGACTTTTGAACGTTTTTGGACTTGAGTAATGTATACTGATTTTGTTTTGACCATTCGGTTTTCATGTGACCTACTTTATGTTGTCCACTGGTGTTTTGACTGAATGTAAGATGTTTTGCATTGTTTACATGTATGGTGAGCCCCTTTGGAAATCAACTTTCAAAAGCTGAAGGGGGCCACCCACCCGTCTTGCGATGAAATAAATAGAAAGTAAATTTCAAAATATTTCACTTTGAAATACATGCCTTAAGGTCTCGGTTCGAAGTTTTTTTGGAGCCGATTTCACTGTCTCTCGGAAAAGCGGTAGCGCTTCTCAAAACATCGGTTTTTGGCCAGTTCGACGTTTCCGATAGAAAAAGGTGCCTTGTCGCTGACCGACAGAATCACTTGACATTTTTTGTAGAAATGTTTTTTTTGTAAAAACGAAAACGTAAAATTTTTACCCAGAAATTGCTAATTTTAGGGCTTTTTTTAAAGGCCGCTACACGGAAAAAAATGAGTTTTCCTGGGATAATGACTAATATGGCAATGAAGGTCAAGAGTTCTTCTGTATACTGAGCAAAAAGGAAGAAAAGTTATCCGATATGTTTTCCGCGAGCTCCGAGCTAAAACACCCAAAACGCACATAGAATGCACGATCTGGGTAATCAGGCAACGAAACCGCATTACCGCTATAGCGCACTAATATCAGGAAGTATTAACCGCACGGCGAAATCTGCGCCACCGAAAAACGCTACCAAAAACGGGCTTTTTGGGAAATAAAAAAGATTATACACTGCTTTAGCGGCAGCCGAAAAATTTAGAGCCAAAACTAAGGTGGTGACGTATGATTTGCGTCTTATTTTCACGTCAGCTGGTCAAGTCAAATTCCGAACCGGAACCTTGAATAAACATAAATATGTACATTGTTTTGATACTCGGTTAGAAAAATGTTTTCGAAATAGTTATTTTGAATTAGCTGATTTCCGCATGTTATTCCGACCCAGAATTGGCGTGCCGACTTAGCCTGACCATATTAGAACACGCAAATGACGTGCTGATTACCTACAGATTGTAGACAGTCACTAAAACTAAAGTCAATAGATAAAGAAAAGATGTTGTGACTGCATATTTATGTAGGCTGTCCATAAGTCCCTTTCTACTTACGTATACATTAGAATGTACAAAATATTGCATTAAGCATTCATCCTCCATCTGGGGAGATATATGATATATGATAGGCGATAGTAAAGGATGTTGTAGCAAGCCCTTCTTGTAAACATCCCTATCACAGCATCGTACATATGTTTGCTGACACTGAAATTGTCATATATAGTTATAGTTACCAACGGCCTTTTGATGAACAATGGTGGACCATTGATATTTGCTACAAACATGGTGCCCCAACTGAAACAAACTACGGTGCTTTTCTGCAAATACTATATTGATTGATGGTTTGATACTGCTGGTGCATCAGAAAAATGAAGTGCACCCAAATGTACCTGGGGGCAGTAAAAAATTTAAATTTGATGTTGATTTTGTTGTCAAAAGTTCTCTTAACTTTCCCATAACCAGCTGGGCTGCTTTTTGGTGCTCTGTGGAGGGAGGAGGACTAAAAATTCTCGGTCACTACCAGCCCACCCCACCCAACATCTGCTTGGAGACTAGGATTTAGCTACTGCAGCCTTTATCTGAATCATCAATATGAACAGCTAGTTCTAAGCTTGGAAACTGTGGATCACTCACCAACCGTCACCCCGCAGTAGGCCCGCCAGCATTCAGGAACCGCGGGGAGTTTGTACACGTAGTAGCCGCCGCTGCAGGCCCGCACATGGATGGTTGTCTGATAATGACAGATGTCTCTATCGCTAACGGACCCACACGCCTGGCGGGAGACTTCACCGTCAGCAAGGCTGGGATGTTGTCCGTTCATCCAGATCGAGACCCAGGTGCCGCATCTCCGCGGGGGGGGCGCCTGTGTCGGCATTTGGGTTCCCGCAGCGCCCATGAAGCGGTGCCACCCTCCGGGAAACTTATCGCTCTTATACCCACCGTCACACATATAGGCATCCGAATACCACTGTCGGATAGCATATTGGACGTTCCTCTTGGCCTCATTCAGTACACGGTAGCTGCTGCATGGATCTGAAGAATTAACAAAGAACAGAATCCATCGGCCCTCCAACTGAAATGTAAACTTTAGGTAAGGGTTTGCCACAATTAGCATCCTTTACCTTAGGGGCCAGCTGTGTACGTACAGGATATGATGGTTAGACCTTGTACTTCCATAAAATATACATGTGAGAGTATATAGAAATCCTAAATTAAATCTTTCTTAAGTGCTGTATTTGCAATTTCGAAGTAAATCCTGCATTTCTTCACATTACTGATAGATTCAATCATCGTGATGGTTGTTTTCTTTCGTGCTTGTTTTTTTAGCTTCTTATATCGAAATAAACAAGGTATGAAAATATATATATACATTGTTCTGTTATACATTTTATTGTATGTTAGTCGAGGTGTCTTTTTTCTACCCTATACTGTGACTATCCCTTGTATGATCAATATTAGGTTACGCTACACTAATTCTAGTAGGCTTTGCTGCTGAAAATGAAAGCTACATAAGCTATTTCACTGACTGCAATAACCTTAGAAACCAAATAGTACAAAATTTGAGGGAAAATCTTACCTTGAGCCGTCCCGCCAGCGGCCATAGCGAGCAGAACCAGCAGCCCCACGGGTACCGCCACTCGCGGGTCCATAATGAGTCTGGGCTAGCTCACCTGCAATAACAGGAGGGGAGATTATCACCTGAAACACCTGCCGCGGGTCCATAATGTGTCCGGGCTAGCTCACCTGCAATAACAGGAGGGGAGATTATCACCTGAAACACCTGCCGCGGCTCCATCATGTGTGCGGGCTAGCTCATGGCATGTTGGAAAAAAAATCAACCCTTAAGCTGCTGAAGGACATGCCCCCAGTGCTTTTTTTCCCAATATCCTTAATGTATCTTACATCGATAGTTTAAATATCAAATTATAATAAAATATCAGTTAGGTATAACATCACCAGCTGCTACCTCACTGTGTGCCAGCGAAGCTGATATGTTATACAGATACAGAAGCTGGTGTGTTACGCCGAAAGGTGGTTACTAGTATACCGGCTATACAGATACAGATACAGAAGCTGGTGTGTTATGCTGAAGGGCGGTTATACCAGCTATATAGATACAGATACAGAAGCTGGTGTGTTACGCCGAAGGGCGGTTATACCGGCTATACAGATACAGATACAGAAGCTGGTGTGTTACGCCGAAGGGCGGTTATACTGGCTATATAGATACAGATACAGAAGCTGGTGTGTTACGCCGAAGGGCGGTTATACTGGCTATATAGATACAGATACAGAAGCTGGTGTGTTACGCCGAAGGGCGGTTATACCGGCTATACAGATACAGATACAGAAGCTGGTGTGTTACGCTGAATGGCGGTTATACCGGCTATACAGATACAGATACAGAAGCTGGTGTTTTACGCCGAAGGGCGGTTATACCGGCTATACAGATACAGATACAGAAGCTGGTGTGTTACGCCGAAGGGCGGTTATACTGGCTATATAGATACAGATACAGAAGCTGGTGTGTTACGCCGAAGGGCGGTTATACTGGCTATATAGATACAGATACAGAAGCTGGTGTGTTACGCCGAAGGGCGGTTATACCGGCTATACAGATACAGATACAGAAGCTGGTGTGTTATGCTGAATGGCGGTTATACCGGCTATACAGATACAGATACAGAAGCTGGTGTGTTACGCTGAATGGCGGTTATACCGGCTATACAGATACAGATACAGAAGCTGGTGTTTTACGCCGAAGGGCGGTTATACCGGCTATATAGATACAGATGCAGAAGCTGGTGTGTTACGCTGAATGGCGGTTATACCGGCTATACAGATACAGATACAGAAGCTGGTGTTTTACGCCGAAGGGCGGTTATACTGGCTATATAGATACAGATACAGAAGCTGGTGTGTTACACCGAAGGGCGGTTATACTGGCTATATAGATACAGATACAGAAGCTGTTGTGTTACGCCGAAGGGCGGTTATACTGGCTATATAGATACAGATACAGAAGCTGGTGTGTTACGCCGAAGGGCGGTTATACCGGCTATACAGATACAGATACAGAAGCTGGTGTGTTATGCTGAATGGCGGTTATACCGGCTATACAGATACAGATACAGAAGCTGGTGTTTTACGCCGAAGGGCGGTTATACCGGCTATACAGATACAGAAGCTGGTGTGTTACACAGAAGGGCGGTTATACCGTCTATATAGATACAGATACAGAAGCTGGTGTTCCGCCGAATGGCGGTTATACCGGCTATATATAGATACAGATACAGTAGGGAAGGTAACTAGATTTAGTAACCTTTCTTCAGCCAATCAGAGTGCGCCATTTCCATGACCCCAATATTTGACCCCAAATCAAGATGGCCGCCAAAACCAGGAAGATCCAGGAACTTTGAGGAAGTGGTTGACACCTGATGAAATCTGTTTGCTTTTTGTCTTTTGGTACATTACCGTTTCATATTGTTACTTCCATTTTTTTTGTGTCTGTGTGTCTATCTGAGTGTGTATTTAAGTTTCCGAATATTTCTGGTTAGGATAACTTTAGAACCTCTGGATAGAATGTTAATACTAGATGGGAGAGGTGCCCTACTATCAATATTGTAGTATTTACTTCATTAGTAATAGACTTATTACATGTAATAGACTTTATAGTAAATACATCGAACAATGTTTATTTTTGACACTCATGTTGTTAACATCAATAAAAACATTTATGTACATCGGAATTTTAAACTTATTACACTCCTTATCTTGTAGTCCTTGTTCTGTTATGCATACTACATGTACTAGTATATGTTGAGGCTAACACACAAAACTTGGACCATATAGTCATATAAATTTAATCATTTAATTTAATATAATAATTTAATATATCAAAAAACAGGTAGTGTGCGAAGGTCACATAGCACTGTCTTAGAGTCTCTATTGATTAAACATCCTCACACAACATCCATGTATCAACATTAACTTTTGCCTTTTTGGTAGCATAACATTGAGGAACATAGTCATACAAATATAGATGATGTACAAAACAGATACCACAGGGCACTGGTAACTTCATTTAGTCCTAACACAACATATCCACATCAACTTTTGCCTCTTATGGTGATATAACACTGAGGACCGTAGTCATACAAATATAAACCAATAAAATTAGGGAACTTTATATGGCCCTACACAACTTACAGTATCTTCATTAACTTTTGCCTCTTTGACAGCACAACACTGAGGTGATTCTTATATCTAACATTACATAAACAAAGGTAATCTGTGACAGACTAATTAGGTTGGCAGATGGATCAATCCTAACGAGGTTCAGAAACTGCTCCATATGATGTATCACATCATTGGTAAGTGTTGTTGTCACTTCCACATAGTCTGAATCTTCTTTTCAGTTGGTAGCAGTGGTCCATTTTGTCACCTATGGGCAAGCACAATATTTCAGAATTGACATACAAACCCTGCCACAGTAGTCCTACCATCACATATTATTATACATGTCAATGCCTAGTCATGTCTGCAGAAAATTTACTAACACACAAATCTACCTACAAATTACAACAGACTAAGTCCAGCAAAATAGACATTAAAGTACAGCATTTTTACAAATACTAGTAAAAGGAACAACCAAACTCCATACATGCGTGAACCCATCCCCAAAATACTGAAGACTAAAATGTCCTTCAAAAAATCATTCAAGTCATCAATTTTGTCGCCACAATGATCTCAGAAGTCACACATATTTCATGATTGTGTCAAAATGATATGCAATTGAAAATTACAGATAAAAAACGGCAGGACTCATGCCCATAGCGATCTCCTCAGAACAACGCCCCCCTCCCCACCTTTAGCCATTATCGCAAAAATTGCGGCTTATACCCGTTCAAAAAAGGAGGAAATTTTCTAGAACACCATCAGCCCCAAACCAACAATGTAGAAGCATGGTGGAGACTTTGATGCATTCAAGAAAATTTGTAGATTTGGTTTAACCCGCCGCGAAAGGCAAATAAAATCATTTTTTCTACGAAGAAACAACCCGCAAGTGTGCACATGTCCGTGCACTAACAATACGGCTGGCTGTCCCCGAGCAAGCAACTGGTCAACTTCAAAAACTCAAAAATTCTTTGCATCGCAAGACAAACAAAGACAAAATGGCGGAATCGACTCACGACACCCCAAACAATCACGGAAAAATAACAAAAACTACGACAAATTCCATGAAAATAACAAGTTAGACCAGTCAAATCACATGAAAAAATGAAGAAATGGACCGCTTACCCGACGATTTGGCCGCCATTCCGGCCAGAAATTGTTGATTCTCGTGGTTTTTGGCCGATCAAAATTGGCTTCAGCGCTTTCCCCTTGTTTCCACAAGGGTTCTACAAGACGGATATGACGTATTTTGACCTTTGAACTGTTCTCCAAGCAGATATAGAGCCAAAATTCGCATTGAAAATGAACGGAGTGATAGCTTGGCATGGAAGGATCGGGTCCGCGGGAAAATGACGTCATGGCCCGGAGCGCACGCTGATTGGCTGAAATTGGCTGAAGAAAGGTTACTAAATCTAGTTACCTTTCCTACAAATGCTGATTTATACAATTTTAGAAGCTGGTTTGTTCTTCCGAAGGCTGTTGTAGCAGCTATGCAGATAAAGATCAATACTAAGCTAATAGCTTCCATATTTACGAAGAGGTACGCGTCATGAAAGTTCGACCTACTGTCAGCATTTAGTTAAAATTATACTGATCCATTACAACATGGTACAATGGTGCTTACTTTGTATACTGAGTAACGCCTTTCCGAGAATTTGTGAAATAGAGAAGATACAATTCTCGCCCCCAAGCCTATCCCGTTCGCAAATACTATATTCTCCAAGCAAAGGTCGGGTCCCGGGATATATGACATATGCCTGGGACACGACACATTCCTATGATACCATGAATTATAAAAAAGAACATGCCAACATTTTTGCGTTTCATACGAAAAGTCCCAACCTCTTTGAAAGAAAGTCTAATGTCATGCCCCCACTTTTAACCCCAAACATCAGGGGTCAACACGTTTTCTTCTTATGGAATGGTTGAACCATGCTTTGCGCTGTGGGAACACGTGGTTAGTTCCATTCAACATAAAGCGCGAGGAATACTCTCCAGTTCGTAAGGGTGGGTTCACACACGCGTATATATTCAAGTCCGTATAGGGTCCGTATTGAATTCCTATCCTTTACTAGTTTCCACTGGTCGCCGGAAAAATAGTAGAAATTGGACAAATATAGACTGATAACATACCAGAGGAGTTAGCTGGCCGAGGAGAATGGTTTGCCACCAGCTAACTTCCCTGGCATGTTATCTGGCTGTATTGGTCCAGTTTCTCTATCATTTTCCAGTAATCTGTGGCAATTGCTCCAATGATCTCACACTACTTGTCCCTCCACCGAGAACCTTTCAGCGCAACACTAGGTTTTCCTCTAACTCTAATTTATCGGTCTCCAAGTCCTTCTACAGCAACATCTTCTTTCCTCGGACTGCCAGGAACTACGGAACTATCTCAGTGACAACTGTTTCCCTCCTGTTTACAACCTTTCAGCATTTAAAACGAACGTTCACCGCTATCTCCTTGGGAGTGATTAAAACCTTGTATCACCGGGCAGACAGCATTGTTTCCTCTGACAAAGCCAAAACAGAGGAACACAAACACCTCCGAAGTGCATTGAACAAATGTGGCTACCAAAACTGGACCTTCAATAAAGCCCTCAAACCCTCGGACCAATCAAAGAAAACAGCCAAGTGCAAACCATTGACCGACAGAAGGAAAGCCAACATTACCATCCCCTATGTCCAAGGAGTTTCGGAAAAACTCGGACGGATCTTCCAAAACTTCAACATCGCCACTAACTTCAAACCGCACTCAACCCTCCGACACAAACTGGTACATCCAAAAGACAGACCACAGAAAGGTACTAAGGCCAATGTAATCTACAGAGTCAAATGCGAAGAACCCAACTGTAACAACACATACATTGGTGAGACTAGCCGGCCACTGAAGGCAAGGTACCAAGAACATTGCAAACCGAAGGCCAACGACTACTCTTCTGCTATTTTCAACCACCTAGAACACAACCAAGGACATTCCTTCAACCTCCAATCTACCGACATCCTAAACCGTGAACCCCGCTGGTTTGAACGGGGAGTTAGAGAGACCATATATGAGAGAATATACAATCCCACCCTCAACAGAAAAGGGGGGCTACGTATGGAACTTTCCGGCACTTGGGACATAGCACTACCCCCCCCCCCCCCCCTGCAACAAAACTTTTAGCTCCTGCAACTAAAACAACAGGAGCTAATTGACTCATTTGCATTAAAGGGACATAACGTCTCCGGTCCTAATTCCGACCCATGCCTAATCCCGAACTAGTTGGAAAAACGAGCAGTGCTGCGATACGCATGAGTGCCCGTTCATGATATGGGCCGTGACAGTTGACTAAGTTATTACTCTCTTGAATACCACAGTGTAAAGCATCTGTTTAAGTTCGAAAGCACCAACAACCAACGCTTGAAAATTTGCTTGAATTTTACCGCTCTGGTGGGAGTTGACGAGCGAACAGCTTATAAACATGGCCTTCAACACGGCGGAATTATTCAGTGTAGAGTACCTAACATCCCTGCATAACGCCACATGTATAAACAGTGATAGTCAAACTTTACAACAAGCTACACCTTTGTCATGATAGCGTCTTTCTTGCTTAATGATCGGAGCTAACACGACGTGCGATTTTCACGCATCTTCGAGTCCGCCATTTTCATCGATCACGTGATACGAAGTCATGTGACCACCACCACGTAAACAACAACACGGCATTAAATCGCGCCGCACCGGTTGGCGGAATGAAAAGACTGAGCGCTGTTTTCAAAAGAAATATAGTTATCAAGCATTTCAATTGTAGTTTCGGTGTCCTAAATGCTTGACTATGTCTAGAAATAACACTGTAGTTGCATAGTTCGGGATTAGGGCACACATTTTTGCGATGGAACGTTCCACATGCAAATGAACCAAAAACCATCTGTAGCTCCCGCGAGATGTAATGCTCAGACGCAAAGCGCATCACTTGAGAAAAATACACGCCTGTCAAGCTTTAATTATGGTTATATGTACAGTACAAGATGAAAGCTCAACTCACAAGGGTTTAGTGTCAAGTGCACATTTACAAAACAAGTGTGTGTTCGTGTAGAGCATAGGTCTGGATTAGGACCAGAGACTTTTTTTTAATGTAGAAATATGGCGCCAAAATTTCAAATGTTCAGAACTTGAAAATCTCCATTCAGATTGACATTTGCAACTTATTTCTAGCTTATCTGCGTCATTTTATCACATTTCTAGTGCTAATTAACAACGTCAAAGTAAGCCGCGACCTGAAATTCACTTACTTCCGGGTAGCCTACCGGAAGTAAGCCGACCGTAGATTTCCGAATCGACCGTTGCGGCCGCAGATCTTCGGAGCGTAGCGGGACTTTCAACAAACTTCAGTAACGATTCGAGCGAACCACCGAACGCGTTCTAAAGCGCACTTTGGCTCGCCGGCGAGTTGGATAAAATGGCGGACAACTCAAGCGGCGGAGGGAAGTGCGCATATTTCAAGACATCCTCACGGCTCAACAAAGCCGTATCCATACGTTGTAAATATTGCTGTGCAGTGTAATAAGACAGACTCAACTCATTATGTAGAGAAATGACCGAAAACAGTGACTTTAATTTTACATTATGTCCCTTTAACTGTGTCTTAGCCTTGCTATCCTTTGAAAACCAAATTGTCTTCAGCTTGACTTTGGCTTAGCTTTGTTTTCTTTGGAATCCAAATTGTCTTCAGTCTGAATTGTCTTACAACCTTTCCTATTGGACATCTGAACTTGTTTTCATTCATAGTTAGAAAATAAAGACCTGGTTCTTCCAGATCTCTTCAGTATCACTGACGAAGGATAGTGGATTCTATCCGAAACGTCAAAAATTGACCGTTTCAAAACCATATCCAGTTGCTTGAGTAACTACTTTTTGGTGTATCTCATTGTATGATTATTTCCAAAACCCAGTTTATTGCCTTGAAGTTGTAAAATGGCTTTGCTTTGAACAAACCATTGAAAAATCGTATAGCGTTTTTAAGTCTACATAACAAGCACAAGATGTGCAAGCGAAACGAGCCCAAGAGCTACCTATCTTTGAAAAATGCTGACAATAACATGTCCAGAACACGAGATGGAAAAATGCCGGGAAAGGAATATATGCCAGGAAGCTTGTACTCGCTTGTACTGCTTTCCCGACATATTTCATATAAGTTTTTTTGTCCATTTTCTGACAATACTGTATATTTTTGGCCCAACAATAAACACCAACGCTCATGGAAGACCACGAAGGAGGTCGAATTCCGAAAGACCTTCTCTACGGAGTACTTCAATCGACCTACAAATCAATCAATCAATCAATCAATCAATCAATCAATCAATCAATCGGTTTATTCAAAATAAAAACCAGATTTTATTTTGAATTACGGCCTTGCTGTAAAGCACCACTGTGCTACATGTGCGTTCCAACCAAGGTCAGCCTGGACGAACATGCCGAGGAGTTTAACTAACTTCGCCTCCTCTAATCTTAGATTAGGGGACCTAACACTGTTCCTTGTGGTAGGCCACAGGTCGTCTCCCTCCAATCTGAATACGTTCCCTTGTACATCACTCTCTGCTTTCTAGTAGAGAGGAATGACCATATCCATTTAGTAAGCGAGCTTCGTAGACCTGCTTTGAGTAGGCTCGAAACGGCAATGCTGTGGTCCACAAGGTCAAACGCCTTAGCAAAATCCTTAGTTATCAGTGTTGTTATTGTTCCTCTCTTGTCTGCTGTTCTAGCCAGTTGGTTGGTTAAATCAACGAGGCAGTGTGTTATAGAACGACCTGGTATACAACCAAACTGGTTTGGGTCAATGCTGTGCCTGATGTTCGAGATGAAAGTTTCCGCTACTTTTGCCATGGTAGGCGTCAGGGATATAGGTCTAAGTTCGCTGGTCGACGGCGGGCGCGTTTTAGGCAGTGGTATATGATATTTCAGATATTTCAAGATTTCAGATTTTCCTGTCGCCATTGTTCTGGGACGACCCCCTCCGATAGTGAAGCATTCAATATGGACGTTACTGGTGTAGAAATCTCAGGCTAGAGAAACACCGGACGGCCACAGCTGCGTTTCAAAGACGGAATTATATTTACTGAAAATTAAGATTTCTAATTGGTTGCCACAGAAAAAAAATGAAAGATGTAAGAAAAAACCTTCATATTATTAGAATTATCCAACTCCCGCTTGGTTTCTTTATTACAGATGATCTCAAGTACCATACGGCAGAAGCGTATCTAGCAACGACAGCGCTCATGTATGAAGATTAAATACGCGCGTATTCAAGCGTAACTGATTCAACCTGCTATTCAGGAGAAAGGGCAAACTTTTCACAGGTCACAGAGAGCGTCTCTAATTACAGGCCCCAACCTATCCACCAATGACAGATTCCGAGTAAAGCAAGTAAGCACGCAGTCGTGCATAAGCCATCCAACCTGTTTTGTCTGGGGGGGGTGTAGAGTCCAACTTGATGGGCGTGTTGACGGTTCGGGCATTCACAATTATTTGTGCCAACAGTGCAAGTCAGAGTAAGTCTCTGTGGTAACATAAAAAAACGTTGCCTGTTGCCGCATTCAAACAACAACAAGGCACGAATACTAGAAAATCTAGATTCGGGACAAATGTGCGCTAAAGAGTACTTGCCACTCCAGCACGTCTGACCTCTGCTGCCATCTTCTCACTCTCTTCCTGACATTCAAGTAACCACGTGCACGAACACACACCAACGCAAACAAACAAACAAGCCAAAAATATGGAGTCACCAACATCAAATGTTTGTTCATCAAGTTTAGTTGAACCAAGTGTGACGATAGTGCTGATATTCAATTTAATGCTACGTCAAACGCCTGACCTTGGCGTGCCGCCAAAAAATTACAAACTGCAGAAGTTCTCGGTTCGACCGGTTGCGTTCTCGGCTAACGTCGAAAGGCGGCGACCGCACCACACAGTGTGACTGCGGCCAACGCGCCAGTTGATCGGGTCCCTGATTATCTATGAGCCGCCCGGGCAGCTCTACCGTCTCGGGGGACCACCACTAGTCTATTCTGACACACAGAGTAGAGCAGAGCCGTCCGTACGTAGCGCCATTTCTTAACAAAGGCCATTATTACATATCACATTCACGCCGTGATCTGATGATCGGTGTATTCTATTCTATTGATTAGGGTCTCTTTCCTATTCTGTTCTAAAGACGCGGATTGTACCATGAAGTGTGCATTATGTCCAAATACAGGCACTGTACGATTTAAATGAGACCACGGGGTCACCGTGCAAAAACAGCTCGTCTAGGCGGTGCGGCGAGCAGGACAAGCTTTTCTCAGCTAAGAGAGCTCGTGTCCAATTACAGGTTCCTGCGTATCGGCCAATGTCAGCGCCAGAGTACAATAATGAAGCAGGCAGTGACCAGTGTACATGTGTAGCCATTCGACGTATTTTTTTCAAGGGGAGGGGCCAGGGCATGTATCGTCTGACTTACGGGCGTCCTGCCGGGTCTAATTATATAATTATCCACTACAAGCTGCACGGACAGTACAAGATTGTCTACTGGGGATTGTCAGAACTTTGCCGCAATTACACGGTAATAATTGGGAACAATTCCAGCAAAACTTATCATGAGGCATGTATGGACCCCACAGGCACTGTCCACCAAATGATACGTATTTGTCGCCATTATTTGACATATGGTACCATGTCTAGAATATTCTACATTGTATGACAATGTACACTCCTGTACAATAGAGTTCATAACAACAGCAGCAAGGAGATTTAGGAAGAAGCTACAACGGTCCGAAAACGTCACCGATTCTCCCAGACACTGTCTACATTCAGTCATTTGTACCAGGTACCCTCCGAAAGACATGCCATTACGGGGTCTGCGAGCGTTTTTCCGCCAGGCTTGGCCAGCTGTTTTGATTCATAGTTTTACTTTATTTGCCCTGGTAATCAGCGATGAACGTTGTTAGTAAATTATACGTCAAGCGTAATTAGCCACTTTCATTCTACAGAACGTTGTTATCTAGAACGCATCGTTAAGCGGTACTGACAAAGTCCCCATATCCCGAAGCTAATCGCCCGGTTCTCCAAACGTCACAATAAAATACCCGGTTGTGTCGCTGAACTGATATTACAATAAGGTAAATACAGGCAGGTTCGTAGCTGTGAACACGGGCTGACTAAAACATATCCTGAAACATGGGCCCTGCAATTTTACACCTTTTCCTTTGCAGTGCTTAGTGCTGTCAGTCATAAAAGTAGATCACGAACTACAATGTATGGTGAAATTAAATCAAAGGTTGGGCTTCTGGAAATCTGTTAACAAAATGAATGACCACAAGCCTGCTGACAGAAAGGTACGTGCGACCGCATCTGTTCCACCATACATGTAGGACCTGCAAATTTGGGCGGGCAAACTTGACCAGTGCTTCGAGTATCAATCAGCCGCCGGACACGTTGAGAGGTCCACGTAGTGGTACTTTCTTTAGAGACAAAGTGGTCTATACCGTCACTATTGCTTTGACATCCCTTTTCAAAAAAGGTAGTTCGTTCATGAAATCCAAATAAAAATTTCTAACTGCTTGCCACAGAGATAAACGCTAAAGGTGTAAAAAGATGAACTTCAAATCATTCAAATCATCCAACTCCCGCTTGGCTCTTTATCACAGATGATCTCAGGTAGCGTGGGGTAAAAGTGTATCTGGCAATGACAGCGCTTTTGTATGTATGACGATTCAACACGCATTCAAG
>NC_049983.1:28940223-28942311 GCF_000003815.2 Branchiostoma floridae
AGAGTGAAGCTTGATGGGCATGTGTCGGGGTCGGGCATTCACAATTATTTGTGCCAACAGTGCAAGTCAGAGCGAGTCTCTACGGTAACATCAAAATGTTGTCTGTTGCCGCTTTTAAACAGCAACAAGGCAAGAGTACTAGAAAACCTGATGTCGAGACAAATGTGCGCTAAAGAGTACTTGCCACTCCAGCAAGTCTGACCTTTGCAGTCATCTTCTCACTCTCTTCCTGACTATCAAGTAACCACCTGCGCGAACACACACCAACGCAAACAAACAAGCCAAAAATATGGAGTCACCGACATCAAATGCTTGTTCATAAAGCTTAGTGGAATCAAGTGTGACGATAGTGCTGGTATTCAATATACTGCTACGTCAAACGCCTGACCTTGGCGTGCCGCCAAAAATTACAAACTACAGAAGCAGTCGGTTCGACCGGTTGCGTTCTCGGCTATTGTCGGCAGGCGGCGACCGCACCACACAGTGTGGCGTGCTGCAAGATTACTGCGGCCAACGCGCCAGTTGATCGGGTCCCTGATTATCTATGAGCCGCCCGGGCGGCTCTACTGCCTCGGGAGACCAGCGCTAGTCTATTCTGACACACAGGGTAGAGCAGAGCCGTCCGTATGCAGCGCCATTTCTTAACTATTACATACTACATTCACGCCGTGATCTGATGATCGGTGTATTCTATTCTATTCTATTGATTAGGGTCCCTTTCCTATATTATTCTAAAGGAGCGGATGAAGTGTGCACTATGCCCAAATACAGGCATTGTACGATTTAAATGAGACCACGTGGTCTAGGCGGTGCGGCGAGCAGGACAAGCTTTTCTCAGCTAAGAGAGCTCGTGTCCAATTACAGGTTCCTGCGTATCGGCCAATGTCAGAGCCAGAGTACAATAATGAAGCAGGCAGTGACCAGTGTGTAGCCATCCGACGTATTTTTTTCAAGGGGAGGGTCCATGGTATGTATCGTCTGACTTACGGGCGTCCTGCCGGGTCTAATTATATAATTATCCACTACAAGCTGCACGGACAGTACAAGAGTAGATATCTACTGGGGATTGTCAGAACTTTGCCGCAATTACACGGTAATAATTGGGAACAATTCCAGCAAAACTTATCATGAGGCATGTATGGACGCTACATGGCACTGTCCACCAAATGATACGTATTTGTGCCATTATTTGACGTATGGTACCATGTCTAGAATATTCTACATTGTATGACAATGTACACTCCTGTACAATAGAGTTCATAACAACAGCAGCAAGGAGATTGAGGAAGAAGCTACAATGGACGGAAAACGTCACCGGTTCTCCCAGACACTATCTACATTTAGTCCTTTTTACCAGGTACCCTCCGAAAGACATGCCATTACGGGGTCTGCGAGCGTTTTTCCGCCAGGCTTGGCCAGCTGTTTTGATTCATAGTTTTACTTTATTTGCCCTGGTAATCAGCGATGAACATTGTTAGTAAATTATACGTGAAGCGTAATTAGCCACTTTCATTCTACAGAACGTTGTTATCTAGAACGCATCGTTAAGCGGTACTGACAAATTCCCCATATACCGAAGCTAATCGCCCGGTTCTCCAAACGTCACAATAAAATACCCGGTTGTGTCGCTGAACTGATATTACAATAAGATAAATACAGGCAGGTTCGTAGCTGTGAACACGGGCTGACTAAAACATGTCCTGAAACATGGGCCCTGCAATTTTACACCTTTTCCTTTGCAGTGCTTAGTGCTGTCAATCATAAAAGTAGATCACGAACTACAGTTTATCGTGAAATTAAATCAAAGGTTGGGCTTCTGGAAATCTGTTAACAAAATGAATGACCACAAGCCTGCTGACAGAAAGGTACGTGCGACCGCATCTGTTCCACCATACATGTAGGACCTGCAAATTTGGGCGGGCAAACTTGACCAGTGCTTCGAGTATCAATCAGCCGCCGGACACGTTGAGAGGTCCACGTAGTGGTACTTTCTTTAGAGATCAAGTGGTCTATACCGTCACTATTGCTTTGACATCCCTTTTCAAAAAAGGTAGTTCGTTCATGAAATCCCAATAAAATTTCTAACTG
>NC_049983.1:28942521-28954046 GCF_000003815.2 Branchiostoma floridae
CTTTTAAGGTTACAGAGAGCCTTTCTAATTACGGGTCCCTATCTACCCACCAATGACAGAGCCCGAGTATAACAAGTAAGCACCCAGTCGTGCATAAGCCATCCAACCGGTTTTGTCGGGGGTGGGGGGTAGGGGGGGGGGGGGCGTGTGGTGGAGTGTAGAGTGAAGGTTGATGGGCATGTTGCCGGGTCGGGCATTCACAATTATTTGTGCCAACAGTGCAAGTCAGAGCGAGTCTCTACGGTAACATCAAAATGTTGTCTGTTGCCGCTTTTAAACAGCAACAAGGCAAGAGTACTAGAAAACCTGATGTCGAGACAAATGTGTGCTGAACAGTACTTGCCACTCCAGCAAGTCTGACCTTTGCAGTCATCTTCTCACTCTCTTCCTGACTATCAAGTAACCACCTGCGCGAACACACACCAACGCAAACAAACAAGCCAAAAATATGGAGTCACCGACATCAAATGCTTGTTCATAAAGCTTAGTGGAATCAAGTGTGACGATAGTGCTGGTATTCAATATACTGCTACGTCAAACGCCTGACCTTGGCGTGCCGCCAAAAATTACAAACTACAGAAGCAGTCGGTTCGACCGGTTGCGTTCTCGGCTATTGTCGGCAGGCGGCGACCGCACCACACAGTGTGGCGTGCTGCAAGATTACTGCGGCCAACGCGCCAGTTGATCGGGTCCCTGATTATCTATGAGCCGCCCGGGCGGCTCTACTGCCTCGGGAGACCAGCGCTAGTCTATTCTGACACACAGGGTAGAGCAGAGCCGTCCGTATGCAGCGCCATTTCTTAACTATTACATACTACATTCACGCCGTGATCTGATGATCGGTGTATTCTATTCTATTCTATTGATTAGGGTCCCTTTCCTATATTATTCTAAAGGAGCGGATGAAGTGTGCACTATGCCCAAATACAGGCATTGTACGATTTAAATGAGACCACGTGGTCTAGGCGGTGCGGCGAGCAGGACAAGCTTTTCTCAGCTAAGAGAGCTCGTGTCCAATTACAGGTTCCTGCGTATCGGCCAATGTCAGAGCCAGAGTACAATAATGAAGCAGGCAGTGACCAGTGTGTAGCCATCCGACGTATTTTTTTCAAGGGGAGGGTCCATGGTATGTATCGTCTGACTTACGGGCGTCCTGCCGGGTCTAATTATATAATTATCCACTACAAGCTGCACGGACAGTACAAGAGTAGATATCTACTGGGGATTGTCAGAACTTTGCCGCAATTACACGGTAATAATTGGGAACAATTCCAGCAAAACTTATCATGAGGCATGTATGGACGCTACATGGCACTGTCCACCAAATGATACGTATTTGTGCCATTATTTGACGTATGGTACCATGTCTAGAATATTCTACATTGTATGACAATGTACACTCCTGTACAATAGAGTTCATAACAACAGCAGCAAGGAGATTGAGGAAGAAGCTACAATGGACGGAAAACGTCACCGGTTCTCCCAGACACTGTCTACATTCAGTCATTTGTACCAGGTACCCTCCGAAAGACATGCCATTACGGGGTCTGCGAGCGTTTTTCCGCCAGGCTTGGCCAGCTGTTTTGATTCATAGTTTTACTTTATTTGCCCTGGTAATCAGCGATGAACGTTGTTAGTAAATTATACGTCAAGCGTAATTAGCCACTTTCATTCTACAGAACGTTGTTATCTAGAACGCATCGTTAAGTGGTACTGACAAATTCCCCATATACCGAAGCTAATCGCCCGGTTCTCCAAACGTCACAATAAAATACCCGGTTGTGTCGCTGAACTGATATTACAATAAGATAAATACAGGCAGGTTCGTAGCTGTGAACACGGGCTGACTAAAACATGTCCTGAAACATGGGCCCTGCAATTTTACACCTTTTCCTTTGCAGTGCTTAGTGCTGTCAATCATAAAAGTAGATCACGAACTACAGTTTATCGTGAAATTAAATCAAAGGTTGGGCTTCTGGAAATCTGTTAACAAAATGAATGACCACAAGCCTGCTGACAGAAAGGTACGTGCGACCGCATCTGTTCCACCATACATGTAGGACCTGCAAATTTGGGCGGGCAAACTTGACCAGTGCTTCGAGTATCAATCAGCCGCCGGACACGTTGAGAGGTCCACGTAGTGGTACTTTCTTTTAGAGACAAAGTGGTCTATACCGTCACTATTGCTTTGACATCCCTTTTCAAAAAAGGTAGTTCGTTCATGAAATCCAATTAAAAATTTCTAACTGCTTGCCACAGAGATAAACGCTAAAGGTGTAAAAAGATGAACTTCAAATCATTCAAATCATCCAACTCCCGCTTGGCTCTTTATCACAGATGATCTCAGGTAGCGTGGGGTAAAAGTGTATCTGGCAATGACAGCGCTTTTGTATGTATGACGATTCAACACGCATTCAAGTGTAACTGATTCAACCTGATGCTTCGGGAGAAGGGGCTAACTTTTCACAGGTTACAGAGAGCCTTTCTAATTACGGGTCCCTATCTACCCACCAATGACAGAGCCCGAGTATAACAAGTAAGCACCCAGTCGTGCATAAGCCATCCAACCGGTTTTGTCGGGGGTGGGGGTAGGGGGGGCGTGTGGTGGAGTGTAGAGTGAAGCTTGATGGGCATGTTGCCGGGTCGGGCATTCACAATTATTTGTGCCAACAGTGCAAGTCAGAGCGAGTCTCTACGGTAACATCAAAATGTTGTCTGTTGCCGCTTTTAAACAGCAACAAGGCAAGAGTACTAGAAAACCTGATGTCGAGACAAATGTGTGCTGAACAGTACTTGCCACTCCAGCAAGTCTGACCTTTGCAGCCATCTTCTCACTCTCTTCCTGACATTCAAGTAACCACGTGCACGAACACACACCAAGGCAAATAATCAAACAAGCCAAAAATATTGAGTCACCAACATCCAGTGTTTGTTCATAAAGTTTAGTTGAATCAAGTGTGAGGATAGTGCCAGTTTACTGACGTGTCTAACTATTGGCCTTGGCACGCATCCAACAAACTATAAACTACAGAAGCAGTCGGTTCGACCGGTTGCGTTCTTGGCTATTGTCGGCAGGCGGCGACCGCACCACAAAGTGTGGCGTGATGCAAGATTACTGCGGCCAACGCGCCAGTTGATCGGGTCCCTGATTATCTATGAGACGCCCGGGCAACTCTACCGCCTCGGGGGACCACCGCTAGTCTATTCTGACACACAGGGTAGAGCAGAGCCGTCCGTATGCAGCGCCATTTCTTAACTATTACATACTACATTCACGCCGTGATCTGATGATCGGTGTATTCTATTCTATTGATTAGGGTCCCTTTCCTATTCCGTTCTAAAGACGCGGATTGTACCATGAAGTGTGCACTATGCCCAAATACAGGCACTGTACGATTTCAATGAGACCACCTGGTCACCTTGCGAAAACAGCTCGTCTAGGCGGTGCGGCGAGCAGGACAAGCTTTTCTCAGCCTGAGAGCCCGTGTCCAATTACAGGTCCCTACGTATCGGCCAATGTCAGCGCCAGAGTACAACAATGAAGCAGACATGCGCAGTGACCAGTGTGTAGCCATCCGACGTATTTTTTTCAAGGGGAGGGTCCATGGCATGTATCGTCTGACTTATGGGCGTCCTGCCGGGTCTAATTATATAATTATCCACTACAAGTTGCACGGACAGTACAAGAGTAGATGTCTACTGGGGATTGTCAGAACGTTGCCGCAATTACACGATGATAATTGGGAACAATTCCAGCAAAACTTATCATGAGGCATGTATGGGCGCCATATTTCATATGTCCACCAAACGATACGTGTTTGACACCATTATTTGATACTTGCCACCATGTCTAGAATAATCTACATTGTATATGACCTTTGCCTGTCTAAAGTACATGTAGCTTTCTATCCTTTACAAGAGAGTACATAACAGCAGCAACGGGAATTTGGGAAGAAGCTACAATGAACCGAAGTTGTCACCGATTCTCGAGATATCCCCACATAAGCTCCAGACTGAAAACAATCTTCATGGAGGTAATAAAGCAGAACTGTGACACTTCGGCTTGGAAAAAAAAGACCAACAAAAACGAAAAAAAAACTTGACAAGACTTGTCGGAGCCGAACCTCTGCTTAAATAGCAGAAGCCGCCTAACTCGTCCATTTTCTAAACAAAAGCTAAGCGCAAATTATGAAGCCTGCTCACCGTTCGCGAATTTCTTGCGTCTGTTGCTCTGGAATGTGCCTCGATGTTCTTGTTGGAGATCAGTCGGTGGTTCCCTCTCGACTTGAACTGACTCTTGTAGAAAAAAGCAGCCCTTTTTATCTGTTCCGGGGGAGTTGGTCACAAGGTGCGGCAAGACCACTAGCGGAGATGACGTTATAGGCGTGCCATCATGGAATGTTGACCCACCTACATATGTTGGCCAACCTACTTACCTAAGATAATTGACCTATTCTATGGCGTTGGATGGATAATTGCTTACCTCGCTACACTTCAAGTGTTCTATTGTGTCAATTGTCACACAGTAGACAAACTGACATCAATACCAATATCAATCTTTCCCATCCCTCGTCGTTCCTGTCTTCAAGTTTGTTTGTTTAATTGTGTTCTCTTTGACAGTTTTTGGTGATGTGCTATTTATGGAAGTATTTTACAGTATCACTTCAGTTATTTTAGTTCACTGAGTATAATAATAATTGATATAATTCCTTGTATTGATATGTGTATGGCTCGTCGGTGACAAAAATCAAATAAAGTTCCATCTCAGATGCACACGACATTCTAGGGACGTTCCCTCTCGGTGTGTATCTTGGTTAGGTCACATAGTTTAGAAATAATGTACCAAATGCATTATCATGGTTAAACCAAGCATTTTAACCTGAGACCGTTATGCATGATCGGTTCAGAATACAACGATTGCTCCCTTGACTACCTGTATAGTTTGATCAGGAAAGTTGTCTGTGCGAACCTTCTCGGTCCGGTAATGACCTATCGAAGTGCACATAACTACGGCACGTTTCAGGATGATGTTGAGTGATCAGGAATTCTGTATCTTCAATAAAATGACGAACATCATATCTAAAGATGCTGAAGTAACGCACTGAGGCAATGACTCTTACTTTTAAACATGTCGTTTGTAACATTGAAGAATGAGGGGAATGATCGATAGTCATATTGATGTGCAGTTATAGCAAAAGTATATGCTATATGTACAAATTCTCCTAACCGTCAGACTATAGTATCACTACACTTTTTACTTTCATTTTCACTACAGATCTTCACTACAGATTATATCTTTCCGTAACCTTTCCGATATATTTCTGTTAGCTTTGTGCTTACGTGTAGAAAGGATGGCAGAAAGGTAGCGTTGAAGGGAAACAACGTGGCCGGGAGTGGCTCATGCTCCCGAGCATTTGTGGTCACCTTTACGGTGTGTTCCCACCTAGTCTTGATGTCAGACTGTTTCCAGGGCCTACACAGAGTAGCTCTACGGCGGTTCATGCAACTTGCCCCGAAGGAAAGTTTGTCACAGCCCCGTCAGTTTAGACCCCGCCCCGGGGCCCAACCAGGATGTTTTAAGAAACGAACACACACACACACACATACATACACACACACACACACACAGAGACACGCACACACGTACACACACATCCACACACACATAAACACACACACATATACACGTACACAAATACACACACGAACGCACACACGCACACACATACGAACACACGCACACACACAAGCACATACACGAACGCACGCACGGCAAACACAGACACACACACGAACGAACGCACGCACACACACACAAGCACATACACGAACGCTGCCCCAAATATAGCCGTTTGTAAAGGATCATCACAGACGCATTACAAATACAACACGTTTTACTGTACTCAGGTGATATTCGTCCATCGCCTTACTTACTGAGGTTTGGCCGCTCCCATTGTTCTCTGTGACAGACGGGTGCGGGTTGATGGTGGATGTGCATCACCTCTCCCCACGCGTCATAGGGGGTACCTGGGGACATGGCACGTTTCGGTAGGGAGATTGCGCAATCCTGGTTTCAAACACCGATACTTGTACACTGACCTTTACAGTATAGTAACCCGCTCCATACATCTGCTTGGAGACAAACCTTTGTCTTGTCCCTGCAGTTTGTTTGTTTGCGGCTGGGGTCTAACCCCGTGTGAACACCGTGTGTAAAGTAGTGCCACAATAAACGTCACGTTGTGAGGAAAGGTGGTGTGTGTGTAGTCTCTACCAGACTCCGGATCGCTGGAAAAATCGTAGAAATGGAACAAATAGAGGAGTAAGCCGGCCAGAGGAATATAACCGGCCAGGGAACAGCACGCGATCCACGGATCCTAGGATCGCGAGCTTTTCCCTGGCCGGATATATTCCTCTCTATTTGTTCCATTTCTACGATTTTCCAGCGATCCGGAGTCTGGTAGAGACTAGTGTGTGTGTGTGTTAAGCCCCGGTTGCACATAGCCGAACATGGCTTCCCTACTCTCTTCCGACTCTCTCCCGACTCTCTCCCGACTATGGCAAGGAGGGTTTCGGGAGCTATATCGGCTTTCATCGGCTGGAATCTGGCTCAGTTGGCTGGTGTTTGGCAGTGACACCGGCTAGGCTTCTAAACATTACGTTTTAGCCAGCACGCTACAAATTACGTCGGATTAAATAGATTTCCCTGCGAATAATGAAATTGTCCTACTTTCAACCACAAAGACTATCAATACAAACCAGTTGAACGTGAGACTGAACACTGGCATATGTGCGGTATAAACATGCACAAAATCAAATCATTAAACGATCGTGCAAGTAAACTTGCGTGTATACATTAAGCAGAGTCCAGTCAAGCATTACAGTTTTATTTTTGCATTAACAACATTAAGTCAGGACGATGTTTTACGATGAAGATTCAAGGGATCTTTTAACATGTTAAAGTTAAAGTTAAACCCTTCCCGAGCCAAGATGGTGCATAGGGTGGTGCCCATCTCTGTTTCCTACTTCGTATCATTGGCATAGCATTTCCTGCCGGTTGACCTTAACTTTTTTACCTCTCTACCTCTTGATTGGATATAATCACTTTAATACATTAAGATTATTTCGATAGTTTCTTGTTACAAATCTTTCTTTGATTGTGTGGTTTCTTTTTCAGCCTGTGTAGCTAACATATTGTTCTATGATTGAATTGTATGTTTTTGGGGTAAGGTATCTCTATTGGTTTGGGGGTATTTTTCATCTCAGTGCGGCACGCTACAGCAAAAGGCATCAATTGGTCAACTTTTACTGATCTGATTGATTTACCAGCATAGATGGGTTAAATTTGAAACAAAATTCCATCAGTACAAGGGTTACATAAATGCTTCTCTATGACCACCTTCTTGGTGATACAATGCCTCCTGACGCCCGGAGAAAATAACAACTGTCTTACCTGACTTGCCCCAGGATATTTCTTCAACCTGAAAATGTTCATACAGTAAATTGTAATATTTCTTGTGTGTCTGTTTATTTGCATTTCCATCAATTTTAACCGACATTTAATTTTTAACTTGCTTAATGATGTTTAATCATCAGTCGTTTGTCGAGCTCTATTCGCTACCTCCTGTCTGAGAAAGTCTTCACAAAATCGTAATGCACTATGGCAGCTCGCACAAGGTGCAAACCTCTTATTGCAAATCCAAACATCATAATAGAAAGAATGGTGTTTATTTTACCATCAGGACCAGAGTAGTGTGATACCTAAGTATTTGTATGTACTACTTGTAGTCTTCTCCTATACCCCCTATCCACTAGGACGGCGCTCTCGCCGCGCTCTCTCTGCGACCTAACATTTGACAGGTCAGTCAACGAATTAGATAGAAAAGAAACGAATCTTTTTACACTTTGTGCGTTATGTTGTCTTCTCGGTCACACTTTTACATTTTGTATGTATACCTAGTATGAAAGTGAAGGTTACACATATCCTATGTAGGTCGCAGTCAGAGCGCAGCGCGATCGCCGTCTAGTGGAAAGGGGGCCTTATTAAAGGGATATAATAAGCCGAGATTCAGCTCTACAAGCAAAAGACCTCGACAGACGTGATCACGTCAGACTAAGCAGATGTGACACGACGAACTGATAAGGTTAGCTCAGATTCACCTTTATTCTTCAATGCCAAACGACATGTCTAAAAGTAATCAGAGTCATTGCCTCAGTGCGTTACTTCAGCATCTTTAGATATAAGGTTCTTCATTTTATTGAAGATACAGAATTCCTGAAACGATCCGTAGTTATGTGCACTCCGATAGGAGGTCACTTGGAGGTCATTACCGGACCGAGAAGGTTCGCGCAGACAACTTTCCTGAACAAACCAGTCAAGGGAAAAATTGCTGCATTGTGATCCGATCATGCATAAAGGTCACAGGTTAAAATGCGCGAAATAATGACTTTCTCAGATGGCGCTAAAACTTCATACATGATTGCACGGTGCATGATGACTTTGTTTGCAAGATAGTGAACTGTGTGGGCCATCCTGAACATGTATAGTGGGAAACATCACTATACATTACACTATACCTTCGCTTGACCTCCTGGTCGTTGGGGGGACAGGGTAACCATTAAGATACATTTGGTACATTATTCCTAAACTAGCATTTCAAATGAAATGTTACACAATGTAATACAATACATGTCATTAGGATTAATATTGTATTTGGACAGATCTTAACGCGTCATGTAAACGCAGTCAAGCGTTGCCTCTAATACAGAGACTACAAAAATGTACCCTCCTTCACATAATGAATTTTATTGTCGAACAAAAAAGTGGTAACAAAACATTGCCTCAATTTCCTTAGAGTTGTTTTGTGTAAGAATGTCATTCAATCTTATCTCGCAAAACTGACCTGGGAACTTTATTCTTTATTTATTTTTGCCCACGTCACAATGATGGCAGTGACGGTAACCAGACATGTCTGATATCAGCCACAGGGTGAAGGTTGACAGGTATGACTGTTTGGCGCGCTGAGAAGCCAGGTGCGCACGACAAGTCTCCTGTCATTAACAGGGGAGGTCAAAAGGTACCACGTGTTAGCTCAGCAGATGCGTCAGGACGAGAGGGGTGTGTGTCTATGACAATGGCGCTCTTGTTGTAGAAAGGTTAGCTTAATCAGTATGGGAATCAACCAAGCATGTGAAGCAGAATTGTTCAAACTTGGACTTCTTCAGTTGAAAATATTCCACACTGTCCCGGTATCGTTATGACAAACCACAAGCACTAAGGGACACAATCCCTCCTTGAACAACTGTGATTTTGGAGAAAATGTTCCCGACGAAATCCAAACAAACCAATACAAACTGGAGGGTCTGCATGGGGGGTCCCGACAACGATTTACGCTGAATTCAGATAAACCCCCTACGTATTACGCTAAATCAAGGAAGGCAATTACATCTACGCTAAATTTAGTCACCTCGCTACGAATTACGCAGATAAGATCGTTTTCCCTACGAGTTACGGCAAATAAGAATAGACTGCCTACGCCTTACGAAAATGAGCATGCAGACCCATGCAAACTAGTAAACAATAATATAGTGCAGTACAGTACAGTACAGTATGGCATGGTTCCAAGTTCCAACTAGAAGGTTGGGCTCATCGAATGTATTCAAAGTTATCTCTTCTCACGTACCTCCGATGTCCAGTTGACATATATCTATAGAATTGTTTCTTTCGTCAACGACACGTGGACTGTTTTTCTAACTGAATATTCAATCGGAGATTATGCCCCTATACCTCTATCAAAATAGTCATGTCATATTTTTTGTGTGTGTGTATGCCTGGATTGTGATAGATTCAGCCCTCCTCGCAAGAGACAAGAAGCACACACAATCACAATTCTACCGTCAAAAGAAAGCTAATATATCATAGAATTAGACTTTTTATTTATGTTTATGAAAATTGGTCACCAGCTTCCGAAGAGAGCAAATTACAAAAGCGTGACAAGTTACGGCTCACTGTCTAACTGTCTGATTTGAAAAAAAAAAACGAATGCCTGGAAAGTAATGACAATGATTTGTAATTTGGAGAATATTGCTAAAAGGCTTCATGCTATGAAGTTGTGCCTCAAAATCTGAGTTGTGCTTATTATTTCTTGGTGAGGCCGAGAACTTATTGATCACCCCTTGTATAGTTCAAAATGCTGTCGGCTGAATTTATGTCAGCCCTAGCCTGACAGATTCGTACCTCGGAATAAAATAAAACTATAGGTGAAATAGACAATTGTGTGTGTTTGTGTGTGTCACGGTGTGTGTTTGTGTGTGTGTGTGTGAGTGTGTGTGTGTGTGCGTGTTTGTGCCTGCATGGGTGCCTTTTTGTGTGTGTGTGAATGTGTGTGTTTGCATGTGTGTGCGTGTATGAACGTGTCTGTGTTCGTATGTGCCTATTTGTGGTTAAAAGAGTGTTTGAATTTGTGTGTTTTGTGTTTGTCACTTTCACTTTATTTGTGTATGTGCGTGCGTGTGTTTTTGTGTGTTTGTGTGCGTGCGTGTGTGTGTGCGTGTGTGTGTTTGTGTTTGTGTACGTACCTCTTTGTGTTAACCAGTGTGTTTGTTTTGTTTGTTTGGCTTTCACTTTGTGTGTCTGTTTCTTTGTGTTTGTGTCTGTATGTGTGTGTGTGGTATGATTGTATATTTGTGTGTATGTGTATGCGTGTGTGTTTGTGTTGGAGAAAGAGAGAGGGGGGCTGCTTTGCGACAGTCGCTGAAAACAATATGGCTAAACATGGAGCCAAGAGGCTTGTTTTGAGCTGATGTTTATTATTGATTATCGAAGGCTTGGTTTTTTTTTAAATTTGGCAAAGTAAAATTGTCTCAAACAAGACGACCTGTACTTGTGATAAAAGTTAGAAAGATGATACTTTCAGTGTACTTGATTCTACGGACTTCCATGATGCCATACCATGTGAATGTACTGGTGCTGTGGTGTCGGATTTGGGCAGATTTTAACGCGTCATGTAAACGCAGTCAAGCGTTGCCTCTAATACAGAGACTACAAAAATGTACCCTCCTTCACATAATGAATTTTATTGTGGAACAAAAAAGTGGTAACAAAACATTGCCTCAATTTCCTTACAGCTGTTTTGTGTAAAAACGTCATTCAATCTTATCTGGCAAAACTGACCTGGGAACTTTATTCTTTATTTATTTTTGCCCACGTCACAATGATGGCAGTGACGGTAACCAGACATGTCTGATATCAGCCACAGGGTGAAGGTTGACAGGTATGACTGTTTGGCGCGCTGAGAAGCCAGGTGCGCACGACAAGTCTCCTGTCATTAACAGGGGAGGTCAAAAGGTACCACGTGTTAGCTCAGCAGATGCGTCAGGGCGAGAGGGGTGTGTGTCTATGACAATGGCGCTCTTGTTGTAGAAAGGTTAGCTTAATCAGTATGGGAATCAACCAAGCATGTGAAGCAGAATTGTACAAACTTGGACTTCTTCAGTTGAAAATATTCCACACTGTCCCGGTATCGTTA
>NC_049983.1:28959367-28959983 GCF_000003815.2 Branchiostoma floridae
ACTTCGGCTCTGGCGCCTTTGAAAGTTCAACTCGCCATTTTTAATTGGCTGGATGGGTTGTTTTGAAAGTTCAACTCGCCATTTTTAATTGGCCGGCTGCGTGTTTTGAAAGTTCAACCCGCCATTTTTAATTGGCTGGATGGGTTGTTTTGAAAGTTCAACTCGCCATTTTTAATTGGCCGGATGGGTGTTGACTTGACTTACTTGATGGGTGTTACCAAGATGGATAACACAGCTGTTCTTAAGTGCTAGCTGTCACGTATACGTTAAACCTTGTTGTGGCTCGGGAACAATGGGACGCCTCATGCGACATAAACAACAACCTGTGAAGTTACATCTTATCTCATCAACAGTTCTAACAGGTCCAGTTGTGACACCTGTAGAGTTATATTACATCTCATCAACAGTTCTAACAGGTTGAAGCTTGGACACCTGTAGAGTAACATCTCATCAACAGTTCTAACAGGTCCAGTTGTGACACCTGTAGAACTACATCTCATCAACAGTTCTAACAGGTCCAGTTGTGACACCTGTAGAGTAACATCTCATCAACAGTTCTAACAGGTCCAGTTGTGACACCTGTAGAGTAACATCTCATCAACAGTTCTAACAGGTC
>NC_049983.1:28960927-28974364 GCF_000003815.2 Branchiostoma floridae
AAACGTTCTGTGTTTAGATGTTGTCCAATACGCATTGGTACACCACTGGGCCTGGCATTGTGTATAATGAAGATTCTATGAAAAATAATTAAAAACTTTCCATTTTGAACAAATAAAGAATGCTATTTACAAAACAGTGTGTAGTCTACTGAATATAGGACGGATAGATCAGGGGTGACCAGTTCAGAGTGACCATTGTGTCATGTCCTGTTGTTTTGTGAGCTGCGCACTGTAATGGATGGTAACATGTAGGTGTAAATCTAAAGTGGCATCACGTATGAGGTCATGGATCTTCTCAAACAATATGACCCGCACGTAATTCGATATCCAGCGCCGCGATAGTCAAAGGGGGTCATTTAAAATTCTTAATGGCGGCCTCGAAAAGGCGTCTGCTAACACGAACACCTGTTAAGCAATATCTTCCACTTTATTTTGCAGAATCTTAAAGAATAGATAAAATACTTAAAACATTTTTTTTGTGTCTGCAGATTAAACATGGTCTCACGAACATAATTCACATACAGAATGTTTTGGGACCTCTTTTACACCCCGCTGTGACAAGGTCTTCACTAACGATATGGGAATACTACTCTGTTCAGATAGTATGAAATAATGTGACATGTGGGCTTATTGCGCTAGTTTTCAGTACAATGATTATCGTTTTTTTTTTTCTCGAAATCGTAAGGCGGCAGTTCTTCATATCAACCAAATAAAACGAATACATCCGGGCACTAAATGAATTACTAGTACGTCACTTCCTTCCTCCCGGACCAAGCAGATACGGAAATTACTGTCTTCAGAGATTTTCTTCGGAGACCTCAGGAGAGACTTAGACTTAGACGTAGGGGCTCCTGTGTGGCCCGACACATGAGGCAGTGTCAGAACAGAGGCAGATGAAAAAATCGCGACCATCGAACATTCCAACTTTCTTAGGGAACAAATGACAGTTCTTGATCAAACCAAACAAGGGAACAAGCGTTTTGTTTTCTGTAGATCCGATCATGAATAAAATGTCGCAGGTTCAATAATGACTTAGTTATTTAGTAAATTATTTCTAAAGTAGCATTTCAGATGAAATGGCCCGCAGTCATACACCATCAGCCTGAAGCCATACACCACATTATCGTACAGATTTAACTGGGACAGTTTTTAGCACGTTATATTAACCAGACAAGTGTTGCCTCAGCTCAAATACCAGCCTCCAATACAATCACAAGTGTACAAAAAAATGATAAATCACTCCTTCGCGGAGTCCGGAGGGAATGAGGAACAAAGAAAAGGTAACAAAAGATCTGCTCCTTCTCTTGTGTTGAAACGTAGTTCTAAGGACCATCTTAATCTTAGCTGACAAAGTATGACCGACCTAGGAAAGAGCCAATTTTCCACTCCACAAGGAATGTCAAAGACGGCAACCAGATATGTGAGTGAAGAAGACCATTCGGCGCTAAGTCAATGTAAATGTAGTAGAACGTGAGGTAGGAAATATAATGCTGTTTATCATTTAATATCTCATGAACATGGCGATACAGGCCGTTTAAAACCTTACTCTGCAGGATATGACATACACACATGTACATATCGAACGCGTAAAACGTATTGAAAAGACGAGATACGGACAAAAACAAGAAGGCAGCCCACACTCAGGGGTTTAAAGTTACCCTTTCCAAAATGGCCGTGAAGAGAGGAAAATCTCCGGCCAGGTAGAGACTGTACCAAATACAGGTGGGATATAAGATGTGCCCCTTCAGGGAACTGGAGAATGGAACAGATACAACCTATCCGTCATGTTTACTATGCAATGTACTTATTCAATCACAGACACCTCAAGGGGCAAATTTAGCTTCATTTGTAATGTTGTTATGGTACAGTGGACTGAAAAAAAAGACATTCCATCTCATACGTTTGCAGAACCAATTAAAAAGATGGTCACGCACCGTTGTTGTTCTCAGCTCTCTTGAAGCAAGTTTGTCCCTGTCACCAAGCTTATTCCAAAGGAATTATCACCAACACTTCGACCATATTCCATATATCGATTGCCGTACAGTGCACATGGGAAATTAACCTATCGAAGGAAATAACCTATCCATAGTCAACACAGGTGGCAAACAACATGGATCAGTTTGAACGAACATGGCCGCCAACGACAATCATGAAAACTTGTGAAACCGGTTATGCACAATACCGTGCATGGCATTGATGCCATCTGTCGATCCGATGCACAAGTACACATACTAGTACCGAATCGTTAGTGTCAATGGACAAGACACTACTGGCGGAATTAATCACTTCACCGCTCAGGCCCGACCAGCACCTAAAAATTGTGCGGATTGAGTCACACATGCCAGGTGAAAATCAACCACCCCGTGATGATTGAGAAAACACCGGGCGCGTTACTGTGGCATTTAGAGCTCACAGACATGTCGCCCGATTGTCGTGTTGAGCTACTCTCCAGGCAGAGGTCGAACCGCGCAGATATATAGTAGTAGTCGAAAAAATTACACTCGCGTAGGAAGAGCGCGAATGTAATTTTTTCGACTACTACTATATATATGCGCAATTCGACCTCTGCTTGGAGAGTAGTGTTGAGTGACAGGGGACCCAGGGACAAAACACCTTTCGCACGCGGCTGCCACTGTCATGATAGATCGGAAACGAGGTCAATGAGGCAAACAGACAAATCTTATTCATGTAATAAACTCCAAATTATTTCCCCCCGAATCACACAAATTTTCACAATATAATATCAAATAATGAACATTATAACTAGTGTTATGCACCAAAAAGAAGCTTTAAGTAGCAATTTAGAGCAGTGTAGTCTGATCACCAAACCTCTGAAGATGAAAAATAACAACATATTCAAATATTTGATTGACACGCAGTCATTCTCTTATTGGTTAATTTCCTAATTGCAATGATATCATTGGTTGAATTGTTGATTATGGTGGGCGGCCTTTTGTTTGCCACGGTTTCGATCTATCATGGCGGTGGAAAAGGTGTATAATGTTAAGATAGTAGTCTAATGTTGCAGCGTCACCTAGCGGTTTCACGTATAGCTGCAGTCGTTACAGAGCTACGGGGTCATTTTGTTACAGGAATGCCTCGGGCTGACGCTGACAGGACTTCATTGAAATTTTTGGAATAGGCCCATAGAAAGATGATGATGATCTCTTACAAATTATGATCATACATGTATCTGTAATCCAGACATATTGACTAATCACACATTTAACATTTTCGCTTTTCATTTTTGATAGCTGAAAGATCACGAATTATTTCATCTTTCTTTATCACAAGACCAAACTGCATGATAACCTTTGAAACCCCCTCACGAGCCTTGCTATGGTTAAATGAGGCAAAAGCAGCTAAACTCTACGCGGCTGGTCTGCAGTCCCGGCTGGAAGGCCTGGATGGTGCTCGGCACACGCAGGAGGCGGCGGGACCATCGCCATTCCGGTCCTGTTGGAAACACGGACAAGAAAATATTAAGCCTTCAGCTGATGTAACCAATCAACATGAAATTGTTGCTGGATATGTTAATGAGGCACTGGGGGCTCAACCCCGGCTGGACATGGTTTACAGATATGTGAGTTAGAGTCTTCTTCTTCTCTATTCCTCCATGAAACAACTCGCGTCACCATTAACTGCTGCCGGGTATCAGGACGGAATGGTTGCTTTACGTTACTGGGTAATTTACCATCTATCACCCATCACCGTACCCCGTTGTAAAGAGACTTGCAGGAATGAGTTAAACTTTGACACAGATGTTAACTAACACACCAGGATGAGATAAGTGAAGAATATTACAATTTTTCCTTTCACGTCTGTGTGAAGATTCAACAAACTCCCACCAAGGCGTTGGCATATTGGTGGAAAACTCAGAGTGTAAGAGGTTTTTTTTTTGTTTTACACACGACCCTAACACCTGGAAAGAAGTGCCCTTCGTAAATAACAAGAACCATTTGGAAATAGCTGTGAATTCTTTGTTTTCGATATTGTCATTCCATTTGTCCTTGTCAGTTGTTATATGTTTTTTTGAGAGGTGATGCTAATATTAGCATACTGCTAGAGTGCAAGCAAGCAGGTTAGCAAGGGTGCATCCCCTCTCTGTCCTGTATTGTACTTTGTTGATGAATAAATAAAAGAAAAAGAAACAAAAGAAGTGCCCTGCTTACTTCCGGGGACTAATACAGGGTTTCAGCCATGTCCTTGCCGTACTCCGGGAGGTCAATGAACCCGGTGCCATTGGTGTCCATGGAGGCGAACCAATCAGCGGGCAGCTTGCTGACGTCCCTCCGCATCTTCCTCAGCATCTCCAGAGCCTCCTCCTCGGACCGTCTGGAGTCCCAGTTCATGTCGTGTTCTCCGAAGTCACGGCGGCGTATGGCGTTCTCGGACAGACCTACGGACCAACGTCTGAGTGAGACCTACGGACCAACGTCTGAGTGATACCTACGGACCAACGTCTGAGTGACACCTACGGACCAATGTCTGAGTGACACCTACGGACCAACGTCTGAGTGATACCTACGGACCAATGTCTGAGTGATACCTACGGACCAATGTCTGAGTGATACCTACGGACCAACGTCTGAGTTAGACCAACGTCTGAGTGATACCTACGGACCAACGTCTGAGTGATACCTACGGACCAACGTCTGAGTGACACCTACGGACCAATGTCTGAGTGACACCTACGGACCAACGTCTGAGTGATACCTACGGACCAATGTCTGAGTGATACCTACGGACCAATGTCTGAGTGATACCTACGGACCAACGTCTGAGTTACGGACCAACGTCTGAGTGATACCTACGGACCAACGTCTGAGTGACACCTACGGACCAACGTCTGAGTGATACCTACGGACCAACGTCTGAGTGATACCTACGGACCAACGTCTGAGTGACACCTACGGACCAACGTCTGAGTGATACCTACGGACCAACGTCTGAGTGATACCTACGGACCAACGTCTGAGTGATACCTACGGACCAATGTCTGAGTGATACCTACGGACCAACGTCTGAGTGAGACCTACGGACCAACGTCTGAGTGATACCTACGGACCAACGTCTCAGTGATACCTACGGACCAACGTCTGAGTGAGACCAAGGGCTACTGTTGGATTAACAATCTGGAAATCTTTATAGTATATAGTATAAGCGTTTGAGTGATAACTTACAGACAGATATTTGCAGAAATATTCTATTTTGCCATATCTGTTGGACAACTCTAAACGTACGTGATTAACGTTAACCTGTGTAGTTATAACACTGTCAGTTATCACTGGCATAGATATTGGAGTTCTCATGTGCGCAATTATGTAATTTTAGGAGGTAATTTATCCATAGTAAACACTACGCAAGTTGCAAATAACAATATTGATCATTTTTAAGGAACATGGCAGCAAACAACCTGCTACAAAAAATTTAGTTGAAAAACCGGCTGTACGCAAGGTCACATATCGTGCATGTACATTAATGACATCTAGTGATCTATTGCGTCACTACAGGTAAGTTACTACCAAATACAGCGTTGTCAATATCTGCAGAATAACGTCTGGCTCTGAATTAGCCCAAGACGCTCGTAGCGGATTTACCAAAAGGAATTTTTTCCATACCTAATTATTAAACGGTATAAAGGAGGGATTAGAAACTTACAGTTACAGACAGATACAGCCTTTTTCGTATCTATGAGACAACTATAAATGTTTAAATAAATGGCAAACGTGGGAACAAGAGATGATGACCTTTGGACGCTGCCCTCCACACTGACAAACCCTGGTACCCAGAACCCGCGCATCTGCCACTGGGTCACGTTACTCCCTCAGGAACAGCGACCACCTGACATCTGAACTCATTAAGTCCACCAGAGACCAGAGAATCTTCTTCTACAGAGTAACATCACCCTGGAACACCCTCCTTACTTCTACTCGCACTGTCACAACTGCTGCTTCCTCCAAAAGAAAACTCCGCCTTTAATAGAAAACTCTGGGAATGTCTTAAGGGGACCCTTACAGGTGTATACAGTGACCCAGCATGACCTCTCGCTGTATATGTTGTTGTTGATAAATACTGTTGTAGAGTCTATTGTAGATACTATGACTACTTAGTGCTATGAGACTTAGTGCTCCAGCGGACGAGAAGGTGGAGAACTAATTACACACCCCTCCTTCACCATAAAAAGTCATGTGCAGGTCAGGCAAACAGACAAATAGCCTGTCTGTCTCCTCATCTGTCAAATCGACAGGAGAAACAAAAACAAACAAAAAACAACTATGACTACTATATTACATCATGTTCTTTTATGTACTTGATAATTATCCTGTCCTTGTCAAATTCCATTTGTAACCGTCCATTTGTAACCGTCAGCAGGGCCCTGTGCAAAAACCACAGGCTGGTTGGGCAGTTCTGGCTGTCCGTACTGAACAGCCAAAACCAACAACTATGACTACTATTTGCAGCTGTTCTTGTCTGTCAGCAGGGCTATCCCTGTGTAAAACCCACAGGCTGGTTGGGCAGCTCTGGCTGTGCGTGCTGAACAGCCAGAACCTATAAATAGATAAATAAAGAGACTGACCCACGTCATGTGCTCATCTCCATGCTGTGTCAAAGAGTCTTAAATCCAGCCTTAGTATTCTCCAATTCTGCGGGAAGTAAATTACTTGAATTTCATCCTATGAAGAACTTTATTCCGTAATTTTAGAACTTTTCTATTTCCATGGCGTGGCACATAACATGAACACATGTTCTCGGTTATGATGGGTCTATATGTAGGTCAACAGCAAGTAACTCGAGAAATTGTCGATGGAACTTTGTGATTTTTGGTGGGTGTGTAGCGGTTGTGGAAGGGGAGGCCACGTTTGAAAACGGTTTACCTGACGTTTTCCTGCGGCACTGCAGCGACCTTTGTATTTTTATGGACAACATAACTCGTTATCAGAGAATTGTAAATGGCTAACCTGGGAAGTTATAACACTAGCAAATAATCTACCAATGGCATTGTAATGTAGTAGACATTACATAAGTTGCCAAAAACATTTATCCGTTAGAAGGAACATAGCGACAAACGACCTTCTATAAAACCTTAAGTTGAAAAACCGGTTGTACACAAGGTCGCTTATCGTGCAGGTACATTGATGACATCTAGCGGTCTCATGCACTACTGCATGTACCTTCAAATGCCGCTTTGACAATGTCTGAGCGAGCCCATAAGACTTCTTCCATACGGGTTTTAAATATTTTTTTTACAATGTACCATAGTTTTTGGCATATGAAATTGATAAAGCTTTCATGAACAAGACCTTTTTCATCATCTGGAAACCAGTCAGAACTTTTGGTGCTGTGATTGACAGGTGTCAGTCATGTCAGTGTGACAAAACCCGCAGTGGTCGAACACTGACCTTTTACTTGACTATTACAACTTTATGTAGCATTCTCTTTTCACTTCTGCAAAGGTGGCTGTCTGTACGTTTCACTACCAGTTCTTTTTAAACGGTAAGTAAAATGTTTTTTTATGGTTTAAATTTTGTCATATTTAGCAGAGCTGTGAGAATTATTTTTAATCAGGATTGCGTGGCCTGTAAGGTAGGGAACAGTGAGGCGGAAGTGTGCCTGTAAAAGTGAGATTCATCTTTAACTGTTTTATGATAGTTTGCAGATAAACTTTCAGCCATCTGAATGTTGGAACCCACATCTTATCTTTTGTCAAACACTATAGAGCTGACTAATTGCAACACCTCATTTTTACCCTGTATGAAATTCAAAAGTTCACACTGCCTATTTCTGTCACGTGTGAAAAAAGAACAATGACAAATTATTGCATGATGCATTTTCTTTTATTGCGAGAACTCCTGGTTACATAGAGCGGCAAGAGCTGATCTCTGGGCTCCTTCGGGCATGAAAAGTCAAACAAGGAAGAAAAAGATTCCATTCGAGTTGCCACGAACATGTGGAAAGGCAGTTTACAGTTATCGAGATGGAATTGTAAGGTAGAGTTTTTCAGTTTCAAGAACATGATATGGATGGAAAATAATGAAATGATTATGGAAAGTTCTGACCCCTGAAGAGGTGGGATTTGAGAGGAAGTTGTGGGAGCCCTTTTTGACTACTATAGGCTGTGAAACGGATTTCAAACAATTGTTTAAGACGAACTAATATTAACTATTATGTGATGTGGGCTTTCCATGTTGCAGACGCTGATGTTTCCTAGCCACACCTTCTGTGCCTGTCAAAGCTTGTACAATACACGGTATCACCTACGTGGTATTTGCCCAACAAAGCTGGAGATCAGAATTGTATTTCTAAGACGTTGACCAACGAAACACTTTTTCTGTCTTATTGATAATTTGATGCCTAAAAGACTACAGATGTCCCCCACTGCTGCACTGTGATTATGATTTATATTTCACCTCAGGGATAAGAGAGGAAGATATTGTTTTATTTCTTGTTTCCACCCCTTCTGCTTTTTGGTCAAATTGCTTGGTCAACTTTTTTTTTCAGAGCCAAATGGCTTGAAGTTTGGTCTGGTTGTAGATTGGACAAATACCACGAGATGTTTCGTTGCTTCCACTTGTTTTTCCATATACACTAGCTTGTACAATACACTGTATCACCTACGTGGTATTTGCCCAACAAAGCTGGAGATCAGAATTGTATTTCCAAGACGTTGACCAACGAAACACTTTTTCTGTCTTATTGATAATTTGATGCCTAAAAGACTACAGATGTCCCCCACTGCTGCACTGTGATTATAATTTATATATCACCTCAGGGATAAGAGAGGAAGATATTGTTTTATTTCTTATTTCCACCCCTTCTGCTTTTTTTGTCAAATCGCTTCAACTTTTTTATTTTATTTCAGAGCCACGTGGCTTGAAGTTTGGTCTGGTTGTAGAGTGGACAAATACCACGAGATGTTTTGTTGGTTCCACTTGTTTTTCCATATACACGTAGGCCTTAAGAATTACTCTATGGAGTATTTTGGCCATTTTCAGATCAAAATGTACATTTTGGCCTCCTGTGCCCTGGTGCTGTATCAAAATGTCCTGAAATGTGGTATGGAATGCCTCGGGCTGATGCTGACAGGACTTCATGCAAATGTTTGGAATATGCCCATAGAAAGATGGTGATGATCTCATACATATGTTCACACATGTATCTGTAATCCAGACATATTGACCAATTAAACACTTAACAATTTTCGCTCTTCATTTCTGATAGCTAAAAGATTACATGGATGATCTCTCAACTGACTATTACACTGTGATTTCATTTTCTCTTCATCATTACGAGACCGGACTGTATGTTGCACTTTGAAACCCCCTCACGAGCCTTGCTATGGTTAAATGAGGCAAAAACAGCTAAACTCTATGCGGCTGGTCTGCAGTCCCGGCTGGAAGTCCTGGATGGTGCTCGGTACACGCAGGAGGCGGCGGGACCATCGCCATTCCGGGTCCTGTTGGAAACACGGACAAGACAGGATTAAAGCTTCAGCTAACATGTGAAGAAACCAATAAACACAAAGCTGCTGCTGTCTGGCGCTGGATATGGGAATGAGTTGTACTGGAGATAACCGAGGCCTCAAACCTTGTTTGCATGGTTTGCAAATATGCGAGTTTGACCCTTCTTTTTTAATTTCCATTCCTCCATGAAACCACTCTCATCACCATCCTGTTCTCCTTACTTCTGTAATAAAGGTTGCTGCCGGGATCAGGACGGAATGATAACTTTGCGTTTGAGCACTAGCACATACGCCGTGACATCGTCGTGCCATCGCAAAGTACTTAGGTTTTGTGGACAGCCATGCATGTGTCCTGCAAAATTCAGCTGCCTTGTCAAACAAAAGGCTTTCTTGGATCTTTATCGGTGGTTGGTTCCGTCAAATCAATACTTTCAAATCAGAGGGCATGGCGTACGACGACCGCACAACGTAAGTGGCCGTACACTTACTGAACAATTTATCACCCTACCCCGAGGTAAAGCGACTTGCAGGAATGAGTTCATCTTCACGCAGGTGTTGGGAGACACACTAGGATGAAATAAACTGCGAATTTCCCTTTTAGATAGTTCTGTGTGAAGACTCCCGCCCGAACGTTAACACATTTGTGGAACGCCGATAGTGTAATGAAGGAGGTTTGACTTTGGTGTAATACTATAGCTAATAGGCCGGTTGTTCTACACAGGATCCTTCTGAAAAAGAATTGCACCTTCGGGAACTACTCCGTGGTTTTAGCCATGTCCTCAGCATACTCCTCGGACAGCTCACGTTCCCAGTCCACACCATCTTCTCCGAACTCACGGCGGCGCAGGGCGTTCTCCTCCTGCTTCTCGTGCAGCAGCTTTAGGAGCCCGCGGGCTTCCTCAGCCAGTCTTGGGAACAAGGACAGGGCTGTGGGTTATCTGGGGAACACTCTTTAGGAATAAATGAAGATCGAAAGGAAGGAATAAAGGAAGGATTGAAAGGGAGGGGGGAGAGAGGGAGGGTACTACACACGAGGCTACATACAGAACAACAGAATATCATTGAGAACATGTACAGTGATGTGATAAATGGGAAAAACTGTATCCGGAAATAGAAATACTGACAAGGCTATGCCATCTTGACGATAGCTTACCGCGATATGCCGTTGTCGACTTCATGGTCTTCAAGTCCGCGGCTGGCAGGTTTTCCGGCTGAAAAGAGAATTATACGTGATATTTCTAAGACGAGAAGAATCGATTTAATTCTGTTGACGAAGAGCACTTTTTTCTGCACAAAATGTCATAGGGAGCCTAAAACAAATTCAATTTCTAATTTCTATCACTTATGCGGGAACGTCTATTATCATATAGCCAGGGGACGTGGGCCAATCAAAAGGTTCCATTTCATGCTGGTTATGACGCCGTAACAGCCGCGCATTAATCGTTTCATTATTGCACGTGTGCATTAATGATAGAAGTATTCTTTTTAGCTTTATTATAGGAAAGTTCCCTCGCTTTGAATCTTTGTCTAGTGTTGAAAAATTCATTTTTCTTATGAGGTTTGATCGAACGACATTATACAAACACATCTCAAGCTACATATTCAACATTACTAAGAAACGAGAAGAAGCCGAACAAATGTATTAGTTTTAGAATCAATGTTTTAGAAACCATGTGTACTGCATTACTACATTTTGTATCTATATGCCTGTACTTTGCCCGATAGGGCATGAATGTGCAATAAAGGCTATTATTATTAATGACTTTTGAAAGTTTGAACCAATCAGAAGGACAGACAGGACGCTGGCCAATCAGAATGAGATATCCAGGAATCGTCCATCTGCCAAGATAGGGGAATAAATACAGGCATGGCAGGGGGGGGGGGGGTCCCTCTATTAACATCGGTAGTGCGTGTTTCTTTGTTCTAAGAAAACATTTGCCGTCTTAAAACAACATTAAATTACCTATGATATTTAAGACAATAAAATCTATTTCAAGTCATGTCCAATTTAAACTGCAAATTGAAAATAAAATTATTTGTACCCCCGCCCATTCAAGTTCAGACGACAATAACACCACAGTTCGCCATTGAGTAGCGGTCATGGTGCTGGAGGACCAAAATGCTACCTTTCTTCGGGGAAGACGTGTCTGAGTTCGTAGTGAACGAGATTCTCAAGAGCTGTACATGTGAAGCACAGGGATCCCGGAATGCCTCAGGAAAGCCGGCAGAGATTTACCGCCTGATACGAACGAACTCGAGAAACTGGAGAATGGGCGAGTGGAGAAATACGGAGCGTGCAACAGTTTGGAACATAATGAATAGACTTTGTTCTTATTTCAAGCCTTGGAACTGAAAAACATTTCACGTACAAGTTTTATGTTGTTCAAATTCACTGTTCAAATTTATGTACTGAATAAAAGATGTCTGTTTTATAAAGGGATTTGTCGCTCCTACCCAACCGGAAACTCTACTCTTAAATGTGTCAGTGTGGGTAGGCTATATGATAATAGGGTTAATGACCCGCCTGTTCCTCGGTATATATGGTGTCATAACTCCTGGTCTTTTGCTATAACCACCGAATAAAACCACCGAGTGAGCGAAGCGAACGAGGTGGTTTTATTCGGTGGTTATAGCAAAGGACCATGCGGTATGACACCATATACACCTCGGGGCGGGTCATTAACCCTTAATTAAAGGTCATCAAACTTTGCTGTCTTCCGTGACTGGCTCCCGTAGAGAGATCAGCAGCCGCCTTGCCATAACACGCAACAATCTGACCTTATCTTCACTAGATCCGCCCTGTTTTGCAATAGCAGCATTCCACTCATGGTCAGAACATTAAATTCCTCGTCGTACCAATATAAAAGGATCACAAGCATGTGATTACATGTATAGAATCTGAAGCTGTTTAGAACTCTTCGTCCAATGCAATAACATGTTTACATGAAGTATTATAATAGTTTTGACTCCCCGTTCGTACAAACGTGGTTCACGGTCAAGGATGTCTGTTGTATCCAGTCTAAAGGAATGTCCTTTATGTAGCTCTGTGTGGTGGTAGAAGGCAGAGGAGTATCCACTTCATACCATGTTTGCAACATTACAAATCAACACCTGAAAGTTCTAGATATTCTGCAATACCAAAGTCCCGCTGTAGTGCTGTTGACATACATGCAGAACCACAGCATAGGCACTACACTTGGCGAAGGTATTACAATAAGTCGGGTACTGTACTTACCGCAGCAATATGCAGCATCAGTAGCCCGTCCAAAAACCCCTACGTAAGTGGTTTCCCAGTCTATCACGTTGCCATGTTGACCACAGGAGTCTGTCCATATCTCAGCTTGAGTCAGCACGAAGTCCCAGAGGTTCATCTGTGACAGTTCTCCGCTGAACGCTTGATTCGTGTCAAACCCTCCCCCAACTTTGTCTTGATCCTGTCCAAGGATCCATGTTCCACCACTGCGCACTTTTCCTCCTACGTTCAGCCCCGAGCCGGAATCCTGAAGAAAGCCGTCCATATAGATCTGCCAGGCTCCATCGGTGCTGCGCCAGGTGGCACATACTTCATGCCACTCACCATCCCAAACAGGCAAGTCAACAGGGGGAGCTTTTTTACCTTGTACGTGCAACTGGAAAATATGTTTCAAAGACATTTCCGGTTATCTTTGAAATTAAGCCATATATTGCTAAACTAGTATTGAGAAATAAAAGATGAGTGGCGACTTAGGTAGCAGATGTTTGTGATCGACAACTTACTGTGAATCCGCCCCCTTTTCGGTTGAAGATGAGTAGCTCATTGCCCCATTCTTCTTGTACGTGAGCGTAGCTGACCACACCTGCAGATCTAGTGGACATCATGTCGGTGCGCATGTGCAGACATAAAGTAAAACTGCTCAAGTCCCGACTCAATGTTGTCCCCAGCCTGGCGTAGTTACTGGCGCTTCGTGGATCGGGAAAGGTTATCTTTTGTAAAT